>NW_025061362.1:0-6128 GCF_019279795.1 Protopterus annectens | reverse complement strand
CAAAGGTGCATAAGGCGCCAAAAAGTCAAATTAAACCCTTGGGGTTTAAAAAAGAACGGGGTGATGAAAATGGCCCGTAGCGGGGCTTTTAAACCCAAGTTATAGACCTATTTTGTGTAGGTATGCGCGACAGGGGGCTGAGGGGGGGGCTAAAAACCCGGGGATGTAAGGGAAACCAGGGGGTACCCCCCCCAAAAAAAAAAAAAAAAAAGTTTTTGTTCGTAAGAACCTTTGGGGGGTAAGTGCTTTAAGCCGGAGTAAGCATGTATAAGGCTGTTTAAAGAGTTGTAAGTGTTTGTGGGTGTTAACCCAAATAAGCAAGTTTTAGTCTTTTAAGCATGGGGCACGCAGGCTGCTGTGCGTGTTTGGCGGGCGCCCCTGAGGAAACAAAAAGGGAAAAAAGAAAGCACAACAAATAGTAGGAAGCTACCGGGGAGTACTAGCAGAGCTAGCAGGTGAAAACAATCAGAATCAGGCAATTACACAGGCAGTACACTAGCCCAGCCCAGCCTAGCACTTAAAACTCTGCAAACAACAGTCCATTATGTTTCTCACAAGAGACACTGCAGTAAGCTAATAGAAGTGAAAACTAAAAAAGCTTTACTGAGACAAAGAAATGTTAGGGGCTGCCATTGCTGTTATAAGGCGACATATGCAACATGCTGAGGGTGGTGACAATGGAAATGCTGCAGGACAACCCACAGTGAGGAGATGGAGAAGAGTGTACAGGCCCAGGGTAACCTACCAGGGGCTACATGAGCTGGAGATAGTGGAGCACTATAGAGTGGACAGAGACCTCCTGCAGCAAATTGTTGAGCTGTGCAGGCCACCCTACACACAGAACCAACAGAGGGGAACCCATCCCAGTGGAAACCAAGGTATGTGTTGGCCTAAGAATACTAGCAACAGGTACCTTCCAGAGACCAACTGGTGATATGATGGGGATATCACAGGCATCAGCATCCAGGGTACTACACCAGTTTCTGGATGCCATGTCAGCACATGTCGGTGATCATGTATTTTTCCCCCAAATTTCCCCGTGAGGTATTGGCTAGCAATATGCATCTCTTCCAGCAAATAGCGGAATACCCTGAGGTAGTGGGTGCAATAGACTGCACGCACATATGCATCAAAGAAACCCAGCCGGAGCGGGTAGGGTCTACTTCAACCGCAAGGGCTTCCCTCCATCAACTGCCAGGTTGTGTGATGCCCAGGGCATAATACTGAATGTGTGTGCTGGCTGCCCTGGAAGCTACCATGATTCCCATATCCGGCATCTGACACAGCTGTACCAGATATTTGCCAATGGGGACATCCCACATGGTCAGCTAGTGGAGGATGCTGGCTATGCACTAGAGCCGTGGCTGATGACACCCATCAGAAATGCACTCATACCTGAACAGGAACGCCATAATGAGGCACCCCACAAACACGTAATGTAATAGAGCATGTGTTTGGGCTGCTCAGTCAGGTTCGGTGCCTGGACACATCTGGTGGAGCCTTGCAGTGCTCACCAACTACATGTACCCAAATTGTCATGGTATGTGCTATGCTACATAATATGATCCTGCAAAACAGCTGCAGCAGGACCAGCATAGGGGGCCAAACAGCCCCCACCATTGCCAAGGCCATCACAGGCAGAGCATGACTGAGGAGGAACAACCTGAGCCTGCCCCAGTAGGCAGAAGGAGGCATGCCCAGTATGTTTTGGGCCCTTGGCAAAGAGGCAATGCATAGCACATACACTGGCTCAGTAGGAACTCTGGAAATGATACCTCTCTGACTCGCACATAAAGTAAAAGGGATGCCTAAGTTGACACTACCTGTTTCCCAAACATGTGCAGGAGGTGTATGTGCATCCGACATAGGCAGCCCTGCAGCACCACCTAAGGCATGAATGCCATGTGTTAAGCAATATAAAGCAGTGCTAAACAGCAATTACCACCATGTAGTATATTCAAACAAAATCGCACACACCAACTAGCACAACTGTGGTCAATGTTCAGTAATATTGGGCAACGTCCAGCAATGTTGGTGAATATTGAGCAATGTCGGACAAGCCTGGTCTAAGTAGGGCATAGCTGAACAAAAGCCAACATGCTCATATTTGCTTAACAGGCCCTTAAGCAGTCTGGTCTGCTCAGTATGAAAACATAAAGCAGTGGTGGGACTCTAACCCAGGATACTGTGCACTATAGCCAAAGTACTGAACCACTAAACCATGACAGTATTGCAGTGGTCCACCTGTATGATGGAATGTTGATAAGTCTATGCAAAGTATTCCATGGAAACCCTGCAGGCACAGCATAATCCTTGTTGAGTTATGACACAAAGGTGAGTCCTGCAGTGAGAACAGAACCTGACTTCCAACACACACAGTATAAATTTTAATATTAGTCATGTTCGCATGCATCAACAAATGTAGTGAACCTCAGATAGCAACATACTGAAGGGTCACACTGGGCATGCTCACACACTTGAATAAATGAGACAAATGTCAGACAACAAAACATGGAATAGCAGAACTGGGCATGCTCACACACTTAGGCCATGTCTGAGTACAGCAGTGGGCCATGCATATCTGGCAGTTGCATGTGTTAACCCAGGAACCTGTCACTATACAGCAATCTGCCCTGTGCACACAGTTATATGACAACAGACACATCTATAATATAGTGGAACCCTGTCATAATCAAATATGTTCTGCAGATACCAAAGTTGTTCATGGAAACTGGTAAAGCAAAGATGATAAAGACCTGCAAACAGTATCAGCAATAAACATTGTGCATCTTGAACATTAGCATAGGTTCAGAGGTCGATACTAGGCTATCTGCCCTAGGGCATGTACAAGCTTAGCCAGAGTGTGTTTGGCATTCGCAACCCTGTCAGATTACTACACTGTGTGTGTGAATAGAAGGTCACACAAGATAGCCCATGTAAGCTAGGTGTGCCTCTGTCTAGCAGGGACACAGAAGATATCCCAGGGGTAAATATACAATCACCCATACAGTCATCAAGATGTCTCCAGTAGGTGGTCAGTGGGTGGCTCTGCCTGTGTGAAACTGGGATTACATTCTTTAGTGAGTGGAGCCTCTGGGATAAGAATCTGTCCCTCCACAATGTCCTATTAACATCTGTGCTGAGGTATACATCCCTGGAGTGTGTAGCTCCAAGGGAGTTGGATATCCTGAGGTGGAGCATGTCCAGTAATTCTGGGTTGGGTATATCTGTAAACAACAGGTACACATCATATCTGAGTAGGTGGTAAGCGTCTGAGTAGAGCTGGAGTTGCTGCATCTGAACTATGCAGGGCATCTGTGTGAGTCCCTAGATCTGCTTGGTGAGGACCTTCCGTGGCCAGTACAGTTGCTGCAGGTGTCAGGTAAGGTACACCCCAAATGTGGCATTGTAACCAAGCATGGATGTGATGAGTATAGGGGCACAATGACCTCACTCGATCTAGATGTGAAACCATATGGGATAAGGTGGCCCACATAGAAGGTGTGTCCAACCACTTTGGCAACGTGAATGTTAAAGGCGACAGTACAAACATGTCATGTCCCCAAACCTCTAACAACTCCTACCGTATGTAATGGAGTACTACCTATGTCGGAATGTGTGAGAATGTTGTTATTCCCAAAGGGGATGACTATGCAACTAACGGCATTTAGCTGTAGGCCATGGCTCAAGCACCTGTCATCCATCTCTGTGAGACCCTGATTGAGTATGCATGTGGCAGCTGGAGAGTTGATCATGGCAGCCAGTTTGCAGTCAAGTGCAAGCATGTTCAGCAATATTCCCCCTGTGGTAGCCTGTATGTAAGACAAATATATATACTGAACAAGAGAGATCCCAGGACCAAGCCGTGTGGGACGCCATGTGTAACTGGTGTATAGTCAAACATAGCACCTGCAATTCTGTCCATGTGGGTGCTATCCCTGATCTAAGTATCAAGTGAGATATGTGTCCATATTGATGCTGGTGAGCCCATGCATAATGGCCCACTGGGTTATTGTGTTGAAGGGTTTTTCAAGGTTCAGGTAGGCTGTGTGGACGGCCGTCCCTATGTTGATGGACCTGTTAGCCATTTAAAGAATAAAAACAGGTTCAAGAGGCAAGATCTGCCCACAACAATGCTGAAATGTGTAGGACACAGTATCTGTAGGTTCCCGATGCCTATGTGTATGAGTCCTATGACAATATGCTCCATAGCTTTGCAGAACAGGCTACATAGGCTTATAGGGCAATATTGTCTGTGGTCCGTTGTGGCACCAACTCTGTGGAGAGGACCACTGTCCCAGTACACCATTCCTTGGGTACATATCCTGTGGTAACTCCGATATTGAGCAGTGATGTAATGTGAGGGTTGCTTTTGTCATGATGCTCATGTAGGATGCAGGCTGGGACACCATCTGGTCACATTGATACTGTGATGTACGCTGTGAGGATGACAGCACTCACCTGTTACTGTGTGATGTCAGGGAGGTTATACTCTGTTGGGATGGATAGTTGCTCCTTAGGGGGGATGGGTGGGAGACATCTGCACTGAACCTGTTTGCCAGGATGTAGGCAATGCCAGTGGGTTCAGGGTAGGTTTAGTCAGTATGCAGTAACTCACAGCATATCAGTGAGTGTCCACCCAGGTTCCTGACATAACTGAAGAAGGCCGTGTGATAGTCCTACGTGTCTGTTGCAATTGTCTGGTAGAAGCAGCCCTTAGAAAAGTCCATGAGTGATTGTAGCTGTCTGCTAGTACAGATCACAGATGCCTTCCCAGTCTGGGATTGTGCTCTATCATGTAGTAGCTTCCTCCTGATGTTGTACAGCTTATTAATGGCTTGGGTCTACCAGACAGGTCCCCTGCCATTGTAGTAGTGTGTCCTGTTGTTATATGGGATAGCACAATCCATGTAGTCCACTAGGTGTCCATAGAATGTGTATGTAAAGGATGCAGCAGTGAGCCATGCCACTGTCCCAGGATCTCTGAAGGATACCACCTTGCTTCGGTGAAGTGAGATGTTGGCTCATGAGAAGTTCACCAAGATTAGCCAGGATGGGTGTGTGGAGGGTATATGTATGTCCTGTGAGATACATGTATGTTCTGACCTTACCAATGAGGGGTATATCACTGGTGTGGAACATAGAGTCCCCATGTTGGTGATGATCAGGTCCAATATGTATTCCACCTTGTGGCTGTGCTGACTGGTTGTGCCATAGCATATGAGTCCACAAATTGTAGCTGTTGGGGGAGGCTGTCGGGGGTTGAGTAGTATCCCCAGTCAATATTTGTGTATATGAAGTCACACAATATAATAGTGTTTGTGGAGACCTTCATATTCTCCATAGTTCCCACAACAGCCGAGTGTGGTTCCTGAGTTTGGGAGTGTGTTCTGTAGCAGGCAACAAACTGAAAGGCAGTATTGCACAATGGTAGTTGTATATGTATGGTCTGTGATGCTTTGTGCAGTGCTACTAACCTGGAGGTGTGTGTATCTGTGATGTATATGGATACTCCCCCTAGTTGTGTTGTCTGTTCCAAGTCTTGTTGTCAGACAGCATGGTATGAAACATAACCTGGTAGTGCTGGTGTGCATAAGGGAGCCTGAACCAGGTGTCTGTCAGTGCACAGGTATTGCTATCCTCCATACTGAGTAGAGTCCTGAGTGGCCACAATATGAGGTTAACACAACTGTTGTTGAGCAGCATTACCCTTAGTTTCATTTAACCTGTAATGTCTATGGAGGTGGGTTTGTCTTCTGAGCCCTGCTTAGAAAAGGCACTATGGTGGTAGCAAGAGCCTTAGCCAGCATTCCAAAGTCCAAGGGTGACAGGTGCAAGCTGTCCATAGTGAACCTACGTGGCATGTTGAACATGTCACCATATGCTGACAGACACTGTATCTCCTATGAATGAAACAAATGTGTTAGGCAACTGTTAAATGTGATATGTGTGTCCGTATACTGTGACATCATAATTGGTGGGTGTAAGATGCTAGACAAGGTCAGGGTCATACTGGCCTGGGCTACATGATCAGAGTGTTCCTCTTTGTATCATGTCATGTGGTCCAGGGAGTAACGTCTGAGGTTATACACACCAGCATGGAAAATGATGGTGCCAGTCTTGTACTT
>NW_025061361.1:0-13081 GCF_019279795.1 Protopterus annectens | reverse complement strand
GACGGCTCAAACGCCATAGAGATAAGGGACTCCCAGGCCATATGACATGTGTTTTGGAGGATAAGACTCTGGTGGGGATTTTGATATGTTCCCTGTTGTGGGTGTATGCGTACGGAACATGTCCTGTGGTATGCAGACAATGTCTGTGGGTGCAGTGACTGCTGTTAAAACCATTCTGGACCATTTCCGTTAGCATGTCAGTGTGCCCCTTAACCATGTCCTTACCACAGTTAGGGAACGCCCTGTGGTTGTCCTTTATGTGCCCTCTGCAGTACCACACTCCCACGAGCCGACCTGATGTTGGTATGGGGCCGATGGTGACGCCTGGCATGAATGGGGTGAGGGTTTCTGGTACTGTCATTGCCCTGCCATGCAAGTAGTAGCTCCAACTGTTGATGTGGTACAGGTAGTCAGTGGCTCAAGGCGTCCACCACACCATGTGCCTACCTGTGGTGGACAAGGTCCTGATGTCATCATGTTTGCCTGTTGCAGAGCATGCATGTGGGTGGTCAGGAAGGCATTCGGTAGGTGTATTCCGGTCTGGCCTCTGTTCAACATTGGCATGGAGGATATGTGTACCACACCGTCATATAGATGTGTGGTTTTCTGTGGAGAGGTCATCACTGAGGTCCCCATGCTGGTGTTGGTTACAGTGAGGGATGACCAGTGGATCCACTATACGCTCTTGCATCACCATTGAGGGCTGTACATCCTGTGGGGGCCTATCCTCACCATGCGATGGGCAGAACTGTCAGACATCCCCCCCCCCTGGTATGTATGGTGCATGGCTGTTTAACAGTGGCCAGGTGTGTGAACACCTGTGACCGCTGGCGTACTGTGCGCCATGGGTAAGGTTCCCAGGGTATGCAGGGGTGCTTCATGTCACACAAACCGTCATGCTGTGAGAGCATGCCCACTCACCAGTGACCCCAGGACATCTGTGAAGGTATCCTGTGTTTGTGAGGGTTGTCTGTAGCATGCAACAAACTGTAGGCCAGTCCTACACATGGTTAATTGCACCTACATATTTCCCGCAGCAACAACAAGGTCTGTGGCATGACCGGTTATTGTTGTGTGGCCGGACACACAGGATGGTCCGTGATTCCGCCACCCATGCCGCCGCGCACCATGTGTATGCATGTCTGATCTGTGCCGACGCTTAAGTGTCTGAGCATGCCCAGTAGGCAGTTGTAGATAACACAGCACAGTGCACACCGCAGCCGCCTGCAGTAATACCCCGGTGCATGCCTCTATCCCCACGAACGGCCACGCCTGTGGCATGGCCAGGTTTCTTGTAGGCTGACACACACGACGGTCCACATTACGCCACCCATGCCGCCGCAACATGTGTATGCATGTCTGCCCTGTGCCGAGTCTAAGTGTCTGAGCATGCCCAGTATGCAGTGATGTACTGATCAGTAGTTACTTGTTATTCTCGACTGCAGCACTAACGCGTTACTGTACGGCTTACCTTTGGGCTGGTAACAGACTGGCGCGTGATCAAGACGCTGTCCTAACACCCGAAGGGCGATTGCCTTTGCAAATGATACCACTCACGAGGAGTATGCTCTCCTGACAGCCTGCTCAGTAAACTCGGTAGCGCTCTGTAAATGCTTCATACTGTAGTGTGTTCATGTAGATAGGCGTAGGTTCGCCCCCGGCCCTTCCGGGTCTGTGTGTCTGTGTGTGTGTGTGTGTGTGTGTGTGTGTGTGTGTCTGTGTGTGTTTCCATCTGCCTCTGCGACTGATTATGCTTTTAGACGGTCCAACACATGCCTTGGCTATTGCCAACTATTGTCTTGCGGCTGACGCCAGCAGCCTACAAGTATGCCTGTGACAGCGCCTGTTTAGCAAACTCGGTAGCCGCTCTGTAAATGCTTCATACAGTAGTGTGTTCATGTAGATAGTCGAGGTTCGCCCGGCCCCTTCCGTGTGTGTGTGTGTGTGTTTCCAGCTGCCTCGCGACTGATTATGCTTTTAGACGCCCAACACATGCCTTGGCTATTGCCACCTATTGTCTTGGGCCTGACTCCAGCAGCCTCCAAGCATGCCTGTGCCAGCCTGTTTAGCAAACTCGTAGCTGCTCTGTAAATGCTTCATACAGTAGTGTGTTCATGTAGATAGTCGAGGTTCGCCCCCGCCCTTCCGTGCGCGTGTGTGTGTGTTTCCAGCTGCCTCTGGCGACTGATTATGCTTTTAGACGCCCGCAACACATGCCTTGGCTATTGCCAACTATTGTCTTATGGTGACGCCAGCAGCCTACAAGTATGCCTGTGACAGCTTCTGTTTAGCAAACTCGGTAGCTGCTCTGTAAATGCTTCATACAGTAGTGTGTTCATGTAGATAGTCGAGGTTCGTCCCCGCCCCCTTCCGTGTGCGTGTGTGTGTGTTTCCAGCTGCCTCTGCGACTGATTATGCTTTTAGACGCCCGCAACACATGCCTTGGCTATTGCCAACTATTGTCTTATGGTGACGCCAGCAGCCTACAAGTATGCCTGTGACAGCGCCTGTTTAGCAAACTCGGTAGCTGCTCTGTAAATGCTTCCATACAGTAGTGTGTTCATGTAGATAGTCGTAGGTTCGCCCCCGCCCCTTCCGCGGTGTGTGTGTGTGTGTTTCCAGCTGCCTCTGCGACTGATTATGCTTTTAGACGCCCGAACACATGCCTTGGCTATTGCCAACTATTGTCTTATGGGTGACGCCAGCAGCCTACAAGTATGCCTGTGACAGCCTGTTTAGCAAACTCGTAGCTGCTCTGTAAATGCTTCATACAGTAGTGTGTTCATGTAGATAGTCGAGGTTCGCCCCCGTCCCTTCCGTGTGTGTGTGTGTGTTTCCAGCTGCCTCTGCGACTGATTATGCTTTTAGACGCCCGCAACACATGCCTTGGCTATTGCCAACTATTGTCTTGGGTGACGCCAGCAGCCTACAAGTATGCCTGTGACAGCGCTTCTGTTTAGCAAACTCGTAGCCGCTCTGTAAATGCTTCATACAGTAGTGTGTTCATGTAGATAGTCGAGGTTCGCCCCCGCCCCTTCCGCGTGCGTGTGTGTGTGTTTCCAGCTGCCTCTGCGACTGATTATGCTTTTAGACGCCCGCAACACATGCCTTGGCTATTGCCAACTATTGTCTTGCGGTGACGCCAGCAGCCTACAAGTATGCCTGTGACAGCGCCTGTTTAGCAAACTCGTAGCTGCTCTGTAAATGCTTCATACAGTAGTGTGTTCATGTAGATAGTCGAGGTTCGCCCCCGCCCCTTCCGCGGTGCGTGTGTGTGTGTTTCCAGCTGCCTCTGCGACTGATTATGCTTTTAGACGCCCGAACACATGCCTTGGCTATTGCCAACTATTGTCTTATGGGTGACGCCAGCAGCCTACAAGTATGCCTGTGACAGCTTCTGTTTAGCAAACTCGTAGCTGCTCTGTAAATGCTTCATACAGTAGTGTGTTCATGTAGATAGTCGAGGTTCGCCCCCGCCCCTTCCGTGTGCGTGAGTGTGTGTGTTTCCAGCTGCCTCTGCGACTGATTATGCTTTTAGTCGCCCGCAACACATGCCTTGGCTATTGCCAACTATTGTCTTGGTGACGCCAGCAGCCTACAAGTATGCCTGTGACAGCGCCTGTTTAGCAAACTCGTAGCTGCTCTGTAAATGCTTCATACAGTAGTGTGTTCATGTAGATAGTCGTAGGTTCGCCCCCGCCCCTTCCGTGTGCGTGTGTGTGTGTTTCCAGCTGCCTCTGCGACTGATTATGCTTTTAGACGCCCGCAACACATGCCTTGGCTATTGCCAACTATTGTCTTGGCGGGTGACGCCAGCAGCCTACATGTATGCCTCGACAGCGCCACGCCAGTTAACTCGGTAGCGCTGTGTAATTGATTCATACTGTACTGAGTTCATGTAAATAGACGAGGTTCATCTCCGCCCCTTCCGAAAGTGTGTGTGTGTTTCCGCTGCTTTCACCATACATCTGAATAAGCAAATTGTTACAGTGTTCACAATCAACAGTGTGATATTTAAAATCATGTTCGACTCACATTGTTGTTTGTGAACATTCGTAGACATAGCATATTTCCTGCACACGCTAGGAAACAACGAAAACGCTGCATGTTTTCATGAACTGTTCAAATGTTACTAAGACTTGGGTTGTGTCAACCACGGTGACTATTCTTGCTGCATGTTTCCGGTTTGTTTGTGTTGCATCGCATAACATCATGTAATACGGTGTTCATAGTATGCTTTCTGTGACGCTGACATGTGTGTGTTTCGCTAGCAGTACGTCTCTGCTTTCTATGCTGTGGCTACATCCCCATTGCTCGCATGGAAAGTGACAAATGGAAGTGTAAGGGTGGACATTTAAAGCCTGGATACGCCCATGTTATGTGTAAGTCTCACGGGCCAACGGGTGATAGCGATACATGTCTATGAAGTACCTTTGGATACCATATGCACCTGTCGTGGACTAAATGTTTATGTTGACTGTTCCATCTACCTATGTGTGACATTGTTTGGGGCCATAGGGTGCCAGCAAGTCTTCCCTGTTCATTGGGTGTTTGCCATGTTGTATTGACATCAATCCTATTAATTCACCAAGGATGTCTTTCTTTGGTGTCAACGCCATAGTTTGACCATCCTATGTCATTCCCAGCAGACGGGAGATTGTGCCATTGGTATCTTTACACAGGTGACCCATCTGTTCCACTGTATAGAAGCCGTCATCCCCATAGATGTGCTGGCACATGGTGTGTTGTGTACGCCGTATCTGCCCAGCGCCTTTCTTTGAATGGGGTGTGTACTGTACAATCGATCTGTATTCCCTGGGTTATGCCTTTGCAACAGCTGTGGATTCCCCAGGTTGGCAGCTATGGGTGCCATCTTGGCCGCACGCTTGTCCATCCATGGGAACTGCCTACTGACACTAGTATCGGCTGTCAACATTTCACAGCTGCATTCTCCATTTCCGTGGATGATCGGTATTAGTATTATGGAGTAACGATGTTATGTCCACATCCCGCACACGGGCGGATGGTGAATCATCTGCCAATCCACACCGACACCCATATATGCATACCCACGATACCATTACGTCTGCAACCGCGACAGTACCCCTTGCACACCCTTCATGTGCGGAAATGGGATGTGGACGACGTATGGATGCAGCAGCCTGGGGAGTCCTATTCATATGTCCTGCATTTCATGGACGGCTGTCATCACCCTTGAAGACACCTGTGGTGCAATATATCTACCTGTGCCGTAGTCACGGCTGTCACCTCTTCCGTTCACACTATGTTGCTCACACTCACTTAAGGAGTAATATTTGGGTCCTGCAATGGACACCATGTGCATATGTAAGGTTTAGGACATGTTGACTGTGTCCATTCGCCAGTGGGTCTGACTGCCGCCAGATGTTCCCCATTCCCGGATGTCTGTCCGCCTACCCATATTATGTAGTGCTACGAACCCGTGTCCTTCCACAATCTACCCAGAGGGTGTTACTGTAGTCCTGCAGGTTGGCAACAGCTTTACATAATCCTCACAGGTACCACTGTGAACTATCCGCCACTGAATCGCCAGTATACCACAGCCCGTACCTGCCGAACCTCTGAATTCATCACAGTATCTCGGTTATGTGTCTGAACTCCATATTTTATCTATAGTATGGCCTTCCTACTTGACGCTGTTGGTGTGCCATTAATATGTGTTCCGCAGGTCGCAGGTATGTTCCGCCGAGTGGAGGCGGGTGATCCCCACATACTGGATAGCACCTTCGCTGCTGTGTACGCTGGGATTCGCATGGCAGGATGGATGTCTACGGGGTGTATGTACTGCTGTTTCCATCTTTATGTCCTGTGTCATGCCCTACTACGGCTGTGTGATTCCAGCAGGCTTGCTATTATGGGTGCCATCTTGTCCGTGACGCTTGTCCATCCTTGGGAAATGCCTACTGACACTGATGTAGGGCTGAACACAGTTGACACATGCCTTTAGCATTACCGTATGGGTGCTTTGCAGCCTTACTGGGGACTAAGGCACGCCCTGTACCCGAGCTCTCCCACGGGCGGACAACGGATTATCAGCCAAACAACACCGAGACCCATTTTGCATACCCAGGATACCAGGGCTGCAACCCCCACGGCACGCATGACACATCCTTCATGTGCGGAACTGGGATATGGACGACATGTATGGACACGCAGTCTGGGGACCTCTGTTCATATGTCCTGCATGTGATGGGCAGGTATCATCAACCTTAAACACGCTGGAGGTGCATATGTCTAGCTGTGCCATAGTCACGGTTATTACTCTGATTGGCGATCCCGATGGATAACGGCGCAGACATCGCAATTTTGGAGTCCTACAATGGACACCATGTGCATTTGTAAAGTGTAGAACGGTTTGACTGTCCCCATCTGGCCATTGGTATTGACTGCCGCTGTATGTTCCCCAGCCGTGGATGTCTGCTTGACTACCCATCGTTTGTATGACATGCCCTATCTATATCCACGCTAGTATGCGAAATACAGCAAACCTTAAGGCCCTGCCCATCTTCATAAACGACATTATGGAACATATATCGCTGAAACAGACACTGTCAAATACGATAGACTCCACAGTGAAAGGATACTGAGCTCTCAACTACTAACATGGGGCACCGCCGAGTACGGATGTCATGACATAGCCGCCCCTAATTCACTTCCTTCAGAGTCGGTTTAAAGTTTAATTAATCAATAAACCTGCTGATAGTTACTTGGACAGTGCTCCAAGTGTTGATTATAACGCGACATATACATATCAGTGTTGCATGCCTTACTTCATGGAAACAATAATACGGCAACAATGTGTTAATATATCTACAATATTGGTAAATACAATCAGTATCCGGACACATAGTTGATAATTGGTGAGAGTGCACCTTAGAATGTAGTGTGTTGATCAGGTTATTGTATATCGATGTGTATATTAGTAGCATTACGATAACAAAGCATGGAATCAATAGGTACTATTTAAGCATATATTTGACAATTATGAATGTAAACGGTGGAGGAGACATCCGTGAACCTTCCCTGGTTCCACTGGATCACACACGCACACGCATACCGCATGTCCGATTGTGGGTTACGCGACGCCGCATTACGCATCTCCGTATTCCGCTTATATATGTTTACAGTGTCTGTGTGGTTACGGTTTTATGCTACTTGTGACTATTCCGTAACATATGTCTGATCCGTTGACGGACGGGTGCAGAAAGCACTTACAGCTTTATAAATGTAACAGTCTTTGCAGCATGGACGCTTTACGCACACGCACATCTATATGTTCTATAGTCATAATTCCAACGCGACTGCAGTCACGCTTGACACTTACTGTGACCAGTGCACGCTAGCTGTTCGCTGTCATTAATATGCATACCCGCGGGTACCTATGTACATTTACATATCACCCCCGCACACACTCACGCCACAGGCATCCATTCCCCTGCTGGGAAAGGTGCGTACTGCATGTTGAACATTCCTAATTCCTCCTCGCTTGGCCCAAGATGCATATGTCGTCACCACAGGGCTGTTCAGATGACAGCTGCTTATATCCCATATGCATACAGGCCTTCATTGTCAGGGTGTTGCTGTGGTGCTTTGGGTTTGGTGTTGTCCGCCCACTGTACGGACCGCCTCTGACCCTGTAATGAATGTTAGATGAGTCACATGGGCACGCTTTTGTCCGTGTCCATGGTACCATGTCACGCCCCCAATTAGTCTTAACCGCAGCGCGCGATTGTCCGTGTATCCGCTGTAGATCTCGCTATACTAATTGCACACGGTCTGATCGAACTAACCTACTGCCATTACTAACCCTCCGTATGTATGGGCTGTGTCGCAATATTACAAGGGTTTAACATTGCGCGACTTTCACTGAGCCACAGACATGTCCGCTGTTTTTGGCCCTGTTCCGCTGTGCTACACACATTTAACATGGCGTAACAGGTTGAACAGCTCAGACACGCAGGACATCGGGTTGTCCGTCATTGTCTATTATTGAATGTCTCTGTGGAGTTTGTTTCACAAAGCCACACATTGTCGGCATTGTTAACGGACATCTCGCCAAAGTACGCCCGCGACCGACGCTGGTGACGATGTCTGCCTTTGGCCGCTTAACAGGCATTATGCTGTGCCATTATGTCTGGGGATATATGGTTTCCTTCCCTACGTAGATGATGTGCCATACTAGCAATGACCCTAGCGATGACCCGCCTGGGTGTGGGTACTGCTGTACTACCCACGGGAAGAGTGCCCTTACGGCAAGTGGTGCCCTAGGCAGACGTCGCCACCGATACGCCACCCGCCACCCTCCTGGTCTACCTACACCAAATAGAGTCTGGAAAGGTGCCCCGAGTAGAGCAACACCCTAGACGGCTACCTACTTGGCCTATGCCTAAGGCCGGCTATGTGTGTGGTCCCTTGGGCATCGGACTCCGGAACGTGGCCCGTCTGCCGTTGGTATGTCCACCATTACCCACATCCAGCCCCAAGGCAGTTAACACAACATCCATGGGTCCACATGGTGTCCCAGCTGTGCACCCCGGGAACTCTATGGGGAATTTAACCCACACTTCGGACAGCTCTGTAATCCTAACCTGACCTCAGGATACATACCTGAGTAGTAGCACAGGGCATTGTAGTCACACTCCACATAGATGGTGCCTCCACTGACCCTGGGTATTACCATACCATTAGTTTGACAAGCCTTATCTGCAAAGCCATGGAGATGGATCATAATGGGACACATAGATTAGGACATAGGGGACCCGCATACTTTGGATACAACCCAGTTTAGCTTGGTCATAGTCAGATCATGCCCTTTACACGTGTTTCACTTTGTAGAATCAGTCACCAAGGCCATTGCTGAGGGTAAACCAGTCCATACAGCCTACCTCAACCCGCAGAGGCCGCCGACACAATACCCCTCGGGTATACTTGATAAACCCGCCATCTTGAATGTAATCCATACATCGCCTCTATGGTTTGCAAACGGCTAGGTCACAGAACACACATGGCCATAGTTGCTGGCCATGTCATACTCACAGCCAGTCACAGGTGGTGTCCCATGGGGCTCAGTCCTGGGTCCACTATTTCCAGCTTCTACATTTCCAATGTACACGCACACACAGGGGGGTTATGGGTGAAAATGTTTGCATACGACTGCAAACCGGATGCCAAGGTCAGACACACATCTGACACAGATATCCTTCAGGAGTGCCTCACAGATGTGGATAAGTGGTACCAGAGACATGTCCTACAGCTAAATGCCAGGAAATGCATAGGCATACCCTTCGGGATGAACAAGGTTACCCCGAAGCTACCATATAGGTGGCAGTCCACTGAACACGGAGGGGTTACCAGTGATCTGGGGACACGGTTGTTGTTAACCGCTCGCTAGACACACATGTTGCTAACATAGTTGTGTAGACCTTCCACATTGGCCACATCATCATGAAGGGATTCACATCTAGATCAGGGAGGTCATTGTCCCCTTGTACTCATCACCAATAGACCTATGATTGGGTACAATGCCCCGCTCAGAATGTATCTGACCCAACACCTGCAGCAGCTGGAAAGGCACCAACAGTTCTTCGACAAACGGATGCAGGGTCTCAGGTATATGTGTTATACTGACCAACTGAAAGGATTCCAGCTGTATACAATTGCATACCACTTGCCCAGAGGTGACCCGTGCCTGGCATGCACGGCTAGGTCGAACCCAGATCTGATGACTATGCTTCACGTCAATAAGGTAGATCCCTCAGAACCACAAGGGCAGCTGACGACACCTTGACACTGTCATTAATCGAACGTGTTGTTGGGACGGATTCATCACCCAGACACTCACTATGCTGTGGAACAACATCCCAGTACATGTGAGGGCAAGCACCTCGCTGGCCTTCTGTTAGTATTTACACATGGATGTCTGCATTGTTTTATTTCTGTAACCTTCTATATGAATGTTACATTAGCACATTGTGAATCTTTACATTTCGCTGGTCTATTTTACAGTACTCATATTCATACGGTTTATGTGTATATATTATGGTTCATTCATATTACTAGGTGTCTGCAGTTCTGTTAATATATTGGCACAATCCGTAGGACATATACATGTAGCTTACACAGTCAGACATTTGGAAAACATTTTATGTTGGTTCATGTTTCATATATGTACATATATTTCCATTTTCCGATGAATACTGTACCTTCGGAGCAATGTCTGTTGTCCTCACTGTGTGGGATCTGTAACCCAAGTAAGGTTTGTTCGCTTGTCTGCCTTTAAGGCATGTAATTAGTACCTAGCACATCTAATGTACCAACCAATTAATGCTTGTAAATTTAGTAGGTTGGACTACATTGTATGTAGTCTGAATAAGTCTGCTTATGAAGCAGACGTGTGCTCCAATACACTATGGTGACTGCCTTTAATTCTTGGTGTGCTCTGTTGGTCACTGACGGTCCCTACAGTACCTCGCCTTTGCTTTGGACTTCATCGGCTGGTTGTCTGTGTTTCTTGTATGGAGAATGTCGACTGTAGTCCCTATGTGTATGAGTTGTGTAATGCTTTACTACGGCAGTGTAATTCCACCGGGGTTGCATTTATGTGTGCCATCTTAGTCATACGCTTGTCCATCCATGTGAATTGCCTACTATACACTGGTATGGGGCTGTACACATTTCACCCCTGCATTTTGCATTCCCCGGAGTATGGTGTGCATTATTAGCGGAGAGTGACGATGTGTTACGCGACACGCCCTCCCACGGGCGGACAAAGGATTGCCTGCTAAACAACACCGAGGCCTGATTCTACATACCCAGACTCCCTTGACTGCAACAGTGGACAGTACCCATTACACATCCTTCATGTGTGCTGCAGTGTGATGTGGACGGAGTTGTATGGACCCGATACCCTGGGTATCTCTGTGCATGTGTGCTGCAGTTCATGGACAGCTATCATCAACATTGAACACGCCATGCGCCTATGTGTACCTGTGACGGGTGACGACAATTAGATCACATGAGTAATGCAGGAAGCTAGCAGGCATGCTCTGAACAGAATTTTTGGGTCCTACAATGGACACCGATGTGCATTTGTCAAGTTAGATGTTGCTGGACTGTGTCCACCTGCCCAGTGCTTTTCACTGCTGGTGTATGTTCCCAATCGCTGATGTCTGTTTGACTACCCATTCCACATGGTGCTACATAACCGCCATGCTAGTACTGTGAACAAATGACATACATCCAAAGATGGTGGTTACCAACTGCTTCATATAAACCTCAGACATCCCAATGGCACATATCCGCCACTATATTTCCAATATAACACCACCAGAACATGTTGCTTACCTATGCATTCATGTAACCATGTTGTCTTCGTAGGTGGGAATGCCTTAGTTTACACATCCCACGGACGCTGTGTGTGTGCCATTAGTATGTGTTCCACAGGTCGCACATCTGTTCCGCTGTACGGTAGCGGGTGCTCCTCAGTCTGTTGCTGGCAGACTGAGTGCTGTGTACGCGGGTGTTGGCACGAGAGTCCGGCTCTACATGTGGAATGTCAACTGTGGTCCCTATTTGTATTTCCTGTCTCATGCCTTACCCCGGCTATGTCATTTACCCGTGTTTGGAGTTGTGGGTGCCATCCTGGCCATACGGGTGTCCATCCATGACAATTGCCTACTGGACACTACTATAGGGCTGTACACATTCCACACCTACATTTAGCATTCTCCGGAGTATGGTTTGCATTATTAGCGGAGAGTAAGGCAGGTGCTACGGAGAAATCCCTCCCACAGGGCGGGTAGAATGATTGCTCATGAAACAACACCGAGCACAGAGTCTACATACCCAGAATCCCTTGACCGCAACAATTGCCAGTACCCATTACACATCCGGCCATGTGTGCGGAGGTGTGATGTGGATGCAGTGCTATGGACCCGTACCCTGTGTAATTCTGTGCATCTGTGCTGCATTACATGGACAGCTATCAGCAACATTAAACACGCTTATGTGCATATGTGTACCTGTGACGCCAATAAGTTCAGGTACGCATTGAAATAAGACATAATTTGGTTCTTTCCACAATTTTTGGGTCCTACAATGGACACCACTGTGCATATGTAAAGTGTAGAGCTTGTCGGGCTGTGTCCTTGTGAGCAGTGGGTTTCACTGATGCTGTGTGTTCAGCAATTGTGTATGTGTGCTTGACTACCCATACTGTGTTGTGCTACAGGAAACATGTCTTCCCACACCAGAAACCAATGCTATACATCCATTGTTGCAGGTTAACAACCACTTTCATACCATACCCAGAGGTCAATGCATTGGGAGGTATTGCCACTTTATTATCGGAACAACACACCCAGACTGTGTACATCATGGGAACTTTAGGCCAGTCTTACCGGCCATTTCCAATTGTAATTGGCAGACACATGTCAATACATGTATGATAACACATATTGTCATGCAGAAGTTGATCTATGTTATTTGGACATTGGCTTCTGCTTTTGCGATCCGCTGCTGTGAGTGTTACCAGTTAACATACACATTGCTTGCTCAGAGGCAGACTACACACTACCGCGCAGTACTGTGGTCTCCTTTAAGGACCCTGAGCCAGTGGTCACGGTACAGCAGCCACTGCATCAATCACATTTGCCATCTACCAGTACCTACAGGACTGCATGTACCAGGCATTCACTTACCCAACTGTGGTTCATTGTACACGCTGCTGCCCAGTGTGGTGTACCCCAGCCATACACATGATGTACAACACGAGGAGGTGGCTACTACAGGGTGGAGCAGACACCTGTGAGGTGCGACACCCTTGGTCATCATATGTACAGTTACACAATGTCATGGGATTGTCCAGGGCACATTCCACAGTAGATATACCTACATGGACCTGGCTGACAATCATATAGCCACCTTCAGTTGCTATGCTCTAGACACCTATGTGAGGTCACTCCCACATATGCTCTGACTGCTCCACATTAGAGTGTGGGGTTTACCCCCCAACAATTTTCACACCAATTTTTCCCACCCAATT
>NW_025061360.1:0-9204 GCF_019279795.1 Protopterus annectens | reverse complement strand
TCAGATTAAAAACTTGAACTCAAATCATGTAACTGGACTGGAAAACTAAAGTTCCTTCCCTTGAGTGAGGGGCAGTGTCATCATTTTAACAATTCATTCCTTACTATGGCATTGACTACGCCCATGCCCCTAAGCAGCTCAATAAGAATTAAAACTCAACTAGCACCCTGGCTAACAACAGACACCAAAACCAAGGAAAATAACAACTAGAGACAAAGCATGGGATGGGCAGTAATGGCACTACCACCCAGAACTACTCCTAGATAGCGTATCAAATTCCAACAACTTAGAAATGAGATTAAAAAAAGCCATCATACTAGATAAGAAAGGACAATTGCTTCTACAATCTGCAACATAAACATCAGAATAACCTCAAAAGTACTGAGGCAGGCATAAATAAACTTCTCCTCAACAAAGGCCAAATCACTATTCCGACCCAAGGAACATTATCTGACAAAGAGCCAATGAAGATATAAGCCAATTGTCATTCAATACTTTCTTCACAGAAACCATCTAGTCATTAGCTAACCAACTTTCTCCTCCCCACACTTCTATAAACACTATACCCGACTCACCACTCTCTTTTTAACTTCCAGCCAGTGTCGCACATCGCTACATCAGATCCCGCTTTTGAAAAAAACTGAAGCCAACCACCCTTAACTCAGGCCTTCGATCTTCTGCCGGCTGAATACCTTACTAAGATACTGCAGATGTAAACGGCAGCCTACCCTCTCTAATCTAATTAACAGAACCATAGCGAACGAGGCCTCAATCCCTCAATTTGGAGAAATATCTATATTTATTCCACTCCAGGAGGTTCATCCACAGAACCTTCTCCAACTATAGACTATAGCCATACTATCACCCACTTGCCAAAATTATGGAAAAGTGCATGCACAACCAACTTAGATTGCTCTATCTAACCCAAAATAAACTACTCACAGACTCTCATCATGGATTTCAGACCCATCATAAGGTACAACCACTGCCCTCCTCTCTTTTACTGAAGAAACATTAATCTCTTAACTTGGAATAATAAAAAATATCCTCCGCTCTCTTCCTGGACCTATCGAAAGCATTGATATGGTAAACCATCAGTTACTTCTATATACTTTAAAAACCCTGTATCCTAGATACTCCAGCCCTTGACTGATTTCAAGCTTACCTCACTGGGGAGACAACAAGCAGTAATGTGGCAAAACAAGCTCTCCTGCCTACTACCAAATACCATGAGTTCCTCAAGGTTCCATATTAGGACCTCTCCTCTTTTCAGTCTTCATAAGCGACATCAAACAGTCATCCTGAAGCCACCTGCATTCAATATGCAGATGACTCGACTATAATATGTTCCAATGCCTCTCTTGCAAATCTACTAACTACCACCCAACATAGCTTCACCAAAGTTGAAAACTGGCTTGCCAACCATCTCCTGTTCTTATATCCAAACAAAACCAAGTTACTTCTCTTCTACCCAACCAATAGATCTCCGACTGAAAACTTCACTATAAAATCCAATAATGGGACCATCATCTCCCCAGACACCTATACAAAGCTATTAGGAGTAAACATTGACAATAAACTCAGATTTGATATACATATCAACCAAGCCATTAAGTCAGTCAACAAGAAACTTGGGACCCTATACAGAATTACAGAATTAAAGCCTTCCTTACCCCGAATGCCAGGGCAGCCACAGCCCGTTCACACCTTCTCTCTACCCTACTATATGCCTCTCCTGTCCTCACTCACCTTAACAAATCTGATCGGGCCAAGCTCTCATCCTGCTATAATCACATTGCCAGGTTCGTTACAGGCCTACCCTACAGAACACACCACTGTACTAACCTGAAAAAGCTTGGATGGATAGAATTTACACCTTCTTCACCAGTCCCAACTCACTTAGAGGCCTTCAAAATCCTTAAACAACCTGAGAATACCCCAGCACTAAAAACTTGTGACTCCTACTCAATCTAAAAGCTGCCATCGCTCAGCAAACAGACTCCTTGTCCAAACAACTAAATCTCTCAACCTAGGTGGTGGCGTGCTGTTGCCAACACCACTGGTAAAATATGGAACTCTCTCCCAAATAACATCACGCTTGCAACTTCTCTAAGTCAATTCAAAATAGTCTAAAACTCCACTTCAAGTCACACTGGCTATGTCCTTGCTCAAACCCAGACTTCACCAGCTCTGTGCCATTAACTAAAACATAAACAACTAGCTAAGATGATAAGTACTTTGTATACTATGATAAAGAAATATGTATCCTGTCTAACTCTATGTCATTATACTGCCTACCGTCCTTGCTAATATGTTATTAATGGTACATTTGTAGTAATCTCAGAAATAGTAATGGCAGTCTTGTACTTGTATGTCAATAGCCTATGTTTTTGTTAAGTTCTTTCAGCTCATTTACTGTACCTAATTATCAATGTAACTCTGTTGGAGCTTTTCTCCCCGGGCCTCCGCTGAAAAAGGACATGTATCCAGTCGGACCATCCCGGTTAACAAATGTAAAATAAATAAATAAATAAAATAAGTTCCAACATCGGATGCAGGGTGTTAAACTTCTCAATGGTCATGGATAACCACAAGTTCCAACATGGGATGCAGGGAATTAAACTTCTCAATGGTCATGGATAACCACAAGTTCCAACATGGGATGCAGGGTATTAAACTTCTCAATGGTCATGGATAACTACAGGTTCCAACATGGGATGCAGGGTGTTAAACTTCTCAATGGTCATGGATAACCACAAGTTCCAACATGGGATGCAGGGTATTAAACTTCTCAATGGTCATGGATAACCACAATTCCAACATGGGATGCAGGGTGTTAAACTTCTCAATGGTCATGGATAACCACAGTTCCAACATGGGATGCAGGGTGTTAAACTTCTCAATGGTCATGGATAACCACAAGTTCCAACATGGGATGCAGGGTGTTAAACTTCTCAATGGTCATGGATAACCACAATTCCAACATGTGATGCAGGGAGTTAAACTTCTCAATGGTCATGGATAACCACAAGTTCCAACATGGGATGCAGGGTGTTAAAATTCTCAATGGTCATGGATAACCACAAGTTCCAACATGGGATGCAGGGTGTTAAACTTCTCAATGGTCATGGATAACCACAAGTTCCAACATGGGATGCAGGGTATTAAACTTCTCAATGGTCATGGATAACCACAAGTTCCAACATGGGATGCAGGGTATTAAACTTCTCAATGGTCATGGATAACCACAAGTTCCAACATTGGATGCAGGGTGTTAAACTTCTCAATGGTCATGGATAACCACAATTCCAACATGGGATGCAGGGTATTAAACTTCTCAATGGTCATGGATAACCACAAGTTCCAACATGGGATGCAGGGTGTTAAACTTCTCAATGGTCATGGATAACCACAAGTTCCAACATGGGATGCAGGGTATTAAACTTCTCAATGGTCATGGATAACCACAAGTTCCAACATGGGATGCAGGGTATTAAACTTCTCAATGGTCATGGATAACCACAAGTTCCAACATGGGATGCAGGGTGTTAAACTTCTCAATGGTCATGGATAACCACAAGTTCACCACAAGTTCCAACATGGGATGCAGGGTGTTAAACTTCTCAATGGTCATGGATAACCACATGTTCCAACATGGGATGCAGGGTATTAAACTTCTCAATGGTCATGGATAACCACACGTTCCAACATGGGATGCAGGGTGTTAAACTTCTCAATGGTCATGGATAACCACAAGTTCCAACATGGGATGCAGGGTATTAAACTTCTCAATGGTCATGGATAACCACAAGTTCCAACATGGAGGTGCAGGGTGTTAAACTTCTCAATGGTCATGGATAACCACAAGTTCCAACATGGGATGCAGGGTGTTAAACGTCTCAATGGTCATGGATAACCCGAAGTTCCAACATGGGATGCAGGGTATTAAACTTCTCAATGGTCATGAATAACCACAAGTTCCAACATGGGATGCAGGGTGTTAAACTTCTCAATGGTCATGGATAACCACAAGTTCCAACATGGGATGCAGGGTATTAAAGTTCTCAATGGTCATGGATAACCACAAGTTCCAACATGGGATGCAGGGTGTTAAAGTTCTCAATGGTCATGGATAACCACAAGTTCCAACATGGGATGCAGGGTATTAAACTTCTCAATGGTCATGGATAACCACAAGTTCCAACATGGGATGCAGGGTATTAAACTTCTCAATGGTCATGGATAACCACAAGTTCCAACATGGGATGCAGGGTATTAAACTCCTCAATGGTCTTGGATAACCACAAGTTCCAACATGGGATGCAGGGTATTAAACTTCTCAATGGTCATGGATAACCACAATTCCAACATGGGATGCAGGGTGTTAAACTTCTCAATGGTCATGGATAACCACAAGTTCCAGCATGGGATGCAGGGTATTAAACTTCTCAATAGTCATGGATAACCACAAGTTCCAACATGGGATGCAGGGTATTAAACTTCTCAATGGTCATGGATAACCACAATTCCAACATGGAATGCAGGGTGTTAAACTTCTCAATGGTCATGGATAACCACAATTTCCAACATGGGGTGCAGGGTATTAAACTTCTCAATGGTCATGGATAACCACAAGTTCCAACATGGGATGCAGGGTATTAAACTTCTCAATGGTCATGGATAACCACAATTCCAACATGGGATGCAGGGTGTTAAACTTCTCAATGGTCATGGATAACCACAAGTTCCAACATGGGATGCAGGGTATTAAAGTTCTCAATGGTCATGGATAACCACAAGTTCCAACATGGGATGCAGGGTGTTAAAGTTCTCAATGGTCATGGATAACCACAAGTTCCAACATGGGATGCAGGGTATTAAACTTCTCAATGGTCATGGATTACCACAAGTTCCAACATGGTATGCAGGGTGTTAAACTTCTCAATGGTCATGGATAACCACAAGTTCCAACATGGGATGCAGGATGTTAAACGTCTCAATGGTCATGGATAACCCAAAGTTCCAACATGGGATGCAGGGTATTAAACTTCTCAATGGTCATGGATAACCACAAGTTCCAACATGGGATGCAGGGTGTTAAACTTCTCAATGTTCATGGATAACCACAAGTTCCAACATGGGATGCAGGGTATTAAAGTTCTCAATGGTCATGGATAACCACAAGTTCCAACATGGGATGCAGGGTATTAAACTTCTCAATGGTCATGGATAACCACAAGTTCCAACATGGGATGCAGGGTATTAAACTCCTCAATGGTCTTGGATAACCACAAGTTCCAACATGGGATGCAGGGTATTAAACTTCTCAATGGTCATGGATAACCACAAGTTCCAACATGGGATGCAGGGTGTTAAACTTCTCAATGGTCATGGATAACCACAAGTTCCAACATGGGATGCAGGGTATTAAACTTCTCAATAGTCATGGATAACCACAAGTTCCAACATGGGATGCAGGGTATTAAACTTCTCAATGGTCATGGATAACCACAATTCCAACATGGGATGCAGGGTGTTAAACTTCTCAATGGTCATGGATAACCACAATTTCCAACATGGGATGCAGGGTATTAAACTTCTCAATGGTCATGGATAACCACAAGTTCCAACATGGGATGCAGGGTGTTAAACTTCTCAATGGTCATGGATAACCACAATTCCAACATGGGATGCAGAGTGTTAAACTTCTCAATGGTCATGGATAACCACAAGTTCCAACATGGGATGCAGGGTATTAAAGTTCTCAATGGTCATGGATAACCACAAGTTCCAACATGGGATGCAGGGTGTTAAAGTTCTCAATGGTCATGGATAACCACAAGTTCCAACATGGGATGCAGGGTGTTAAACTTCTCAATGGTCATGGATAACCACAATTCCAACATGGGATGCAGGGTATTAAACTTCTCAATGGTCATGGATAACCACAATTCCAACATGGGATGCAGGGTGTTAAACTTCTCAATGGTCATGGATAACCACAATTTCAACATGGGATGCAGGGTATTAAACTTCTCAATGGTCATGAATAGCCACAATTCCAACATGGGATGCAGGGTGTTAAACTTCTCAATGGTCATGGATAACCACAATTCCAACATGGGATGCAGGGTATTAAACTTCTCAATGGTCATGGATAACCACAATTCCAACTTGGGATGCAGGGTGTTAAACTTCTCAATGGTCATGGATAACCACAAGTTCCAACATGGGATGGAGGGTGTTAAACTTCTCAATGGTCATGGATAACCACAAGTTCCAACATGGGATGCAGGGTGTTAAACTTCTCAATGGTCATGGATAACCACACGTTCCAACATGGGATGCAGGGTATTAAACTTCTCAATGGTCATGGATAACCACAAGTTCCAACATGGGATGCAGGGTGTTAAACTTTTCAATGGTCATGGATAACCACAAGTTCCAACATGGGATGCAGGGTATTAAACTTCTCAATGGTCATGGATAACCACAATTCCAACATGGGATGCAGGGTGTTAAACTTCTCAATGGTCATGGATAACCACAATTCCAACATGGGATGCAGGGTGTTAAACTTCTCAATGGTCATGGATAACCACAAGTTCCAACATGGGATGCAGGGTGTTAAACTTCTCAATGGTCATGGATAACCACAAGTTCCAACATGGGATGCATGGAATTAAACTTCTCAATGGTCATGGATAACCACAAAGTTCCAACATGGGATGCAGGGTATTAAACTTCTCAATGGCCATGGATAACCACAAGTTCCAACATGAGATGCAGGATATTAAACTTCTCAATGGTCATGGATAACCACAAGTTCCAACATGGGATGCAGGGTGTTAAACTTCTCAATGGTCTTGGATAACCACAAGTTCCAACATGAGATGCAGGGTATTAAACTTCTCAATGGTCATGGATACCCACAAGTTCCAACATTGGATGCAGGGTATTAAAATTCTCAATGGTCATGGATAACCACAAGTTCCAACATGGGATGCAGGGTATTAAAC
The DNA here is from genome assembly GCF_019279795.1 of Protopterus annectens. Lineage (NCBI taxonomy): Eukaryota > Metazoa > Chordata > Ceratodontiformes > Protopteridae > Protopterus > Protopterus annectens. The sequence continues at coordinate 2,185 of NW_025061360.1, read as the reverse complement.
TTCTCGATGGTCATGGATAACCACAAGTTCCAACATGGGATGCAGGGTGTTACACTTCTCAATGGTCATGGATAACCACAAGTTCCAACATGGGATGCAGGGTGTTAAACTTCTCAATGGTCATGGATAACCACAATTCCAACATGGGATGCAGGGTGTTAAACTTCTCAATGGTCATGGATAACCACAAGTTCCAAGTACTCACCAACAGTCATCCCCAGAACTATATGTCTGGAACTCTCCCTAATGATCTTAGTGATCACCTGCTCACATACATCATGAAAGACAAAATTAATTGTACAAGCTTACCTATTTATAGGTCTATCAGATTCAAGAAAAACTTTGACCGAACTAAATTTCAACTTGAACTCAAATCATGTAACTGGAGAAAACTAAAGTTCCTTCCCCTTGATGAGGCAGTGTCATCATTTAACAATTCATTCCTTACTATACTTGACTCGCATGCCCCTAAACGCTCAATAAGAATTAAAACTCAACTAGCACCCTGGCTAACAACAGACACCAAAACCAAAATAACAACTAGAGACAAAGCGTGGGATAAATGGCGCACTATCAAACTACCCCTAGATCGTATCAAATTCCAACAACTTAGAAATGATTAAAAAGCCATCATACTAGATAAGAAAAATTACTTCTACAATCTGCAGCATAAACATCAGAATAACCCTCAAAAGTACTGGGCAGGCATAAATAGAAAACTTCTCAACAAGGCAAATCCACTATTCCGACAGGAACATTATCTGACAAGAGCCAAGAAGATATAGCCAATTCATTTCAATAGTTTCTTCACAGAAACCATCCAGTCATTAGCTAACCAACTTTCTCCTCCCCACACTTCTATAAACACTATACCCGACTCACCACTCTCTTTTTAACTTCCAGCCAGTGTCCATCCTTTATCAGATCCCTTTTGAAAAACTGAAGCCAACCACCCTTTCAGCCGATCTTCTGCGGCTGAATACCTGCAAATGCTGCAGATGTCGTAGCCTACCCTCTCTCAATCCTAATTAACAGAACCATAACCGAGGCCTCAATCCCCTCAATTTGGAAAATATCCTATGTTATTCCACTCCACAAAGGAGGTTCATCCACAGAACTATCCAACTATAGACCTATAGCCATACTATCACCACTTGCCAAAATTATGGAAAAGTGCATGCACAACCAACTAATGCTCTATCTAACCCAAAATAAACTACTCACAGACTCTCATCATGGATTCAGACCCCATCATAGTACAACCACTGCCCTCCTCTCTTTTACTGAAAACATTAATCTTAACCGGAATAATAAAAATATCCTCCGCTCTCTTCCTGGACCTATCGAAAGCCTTGATATGGTAAACCATCAGTTACTTCTATATACTTTAAAACCCTGTATCTAGATACTCCAGCCCTTGACTGGTTTCAAGCTTACCTCACTGGGAGACAACAAGCAGTAATGTGGCAAAACAAGCTCCTGCCTACTACCAAATACCATAGGAGTTCCTCAAGGTTCCATATTAGGACCTCTCCTCTTTTCAGTCTTCATAAACGACATCCAAACAGTCATCCCTGAAGCCACCTGCATTCAATATGCAGATGACTTGACTATAATATGCTCCAATGCCTCTCTTGCAAATCTACTAACTACCACCCAACATAGCTTCACCAAAGTTGAAAACTGGCTTGCCAACCATCTCCTGATCTTAAATCCAAACAAAACCAAGTTACTTCTCTTCTACCCAACCGATAGATCTCCGACTGAAAACTTCACTATAAAATCCAATAATGGGACCATCATCTCCCCAGACACCTATACAAAGCTATTAGGAGTAAACATTGACAATAAACTCAGATTTGATATACATATCAACCAAGCCATTAAGTCAGTCAACAAAAAACTTGGGACCCTATATAGAATTAAAGCCTTCCTTACCCCGAATGCCAGGGCAGCCACAGCCCGTTCACACCTTCTCTCTACCCTACTATATGCCTCTCCTGTCCTCACTCACCTTAACAAATCTGATCTGGCCAAGCTCTCATCCTGCTATAATCACATTGCCAGGTTCATTACAGGCCTACCCTACAGAACACACCATCAAAATCCTTAAACAACCTGAGAATACCCCAGCACTAAAAAACTTAATGACTCCCTGCTCCAATCTAAGCTGCCTTCGCTCAGC
>NW_025061359.1:0-14166 GCF_019279795.1 Protopterus annectens | reverse complement strand
CCCCCATTTTTTATATTTAACAGTAGTTTCCATTTGTGGTGCTAGCTCCCCATTTTTTATATTTAACAGTAGTTTCATTTCGTGGTGCTAGCTCCCCATTTTTATATTTAACAGTAGTTTCCATTATGGTGCTAGCTCCCTATTTTTGTATTTAACAGTAGTTTTCATAGTTTCCATTTGTGGTGCTAGCTCCCCATTTTTTATATTTAACAGTAGTTTCCATTCGTGGTGCTATCTCCCCATTTTTTATATTTAACAGTAGTTTCCATTCATGGTGCTATTTTTTTATTTAACTGTAATTTCCATTCGTGGTGCTAGCTCCCCATTTTTTATATTCAACAGTAGTTTCCATTCGTGGTTCTAGCTCCTCATTTTTTTATTGAACATAAGTTTACATTCGTGGTACTAGCTCCTCATTTTTATATTTAACAGTAGTTTCCATTCGTGGTGCTAGCCCCCCATTTTTTATATTTAACAGTAGTTTCCATTAACGTGTACTCTACAAGCAATTTAATGAGCAAGGTATTTTCCTTATAAATATTCGGTCTTGTATTATTTCATTTTATATTTTACTAGATTTAGCAATGTATTTTCATACTTTAATCTAGACCATACATCTACATACATGGCTATCTAAAATCACAATTAATGACCTTATACCAAGAGTCTTTTGTGCCTATGGCAGTTTTTCCAGCTGAATGTATACACAGTGGACCTAGTGGTATACTAATCTTGGTCTAATTTGTTATTTGATACAGTAATTTTGAATCAGTACAAGACGAAGTTTATGTGGTACACATCAGGTCTTGTGATTCAATTAGCTCTGTCTAAATGACTACCTTCTATTATGGGATCCATTGTGTCAAAAAAGGTCTATACAATATTCTGCTCGATAGTAACTACATGAGAGCCATGATTTATATTCGGTATATATATGTCTGTATAGGGTCCTGAAGCAACATTTCCTAAGTAAATATATTAGGTTTTTTATTGGTGGACTGTGTATTAAGAGTTGCCATCAGTCCTCTGAGTGTTACCTGAATTGCTATGCTTCGTTAACAGAATTACATGCATTCTCGATATTTAATGAATGTTCATTCCATACGATATGGCCAGAAGGATTGTCTCGCTGTTTGTACATTTCTTCAGAGTACTGTGTTATTTATGAATTTAAACATTTTTGCTTGAATAACTACTTTCTATCATGAAATCTATTGGGTAAAAAATTGTTATATATTACTCCGCTTGATGGTAACTATAAAAGAGTTACCATCTATATTTAGTGTGTATATATAGTTATAGTGTCAGCAAGCACTACCCTTTACATATATTAGGTATAGTTTTGATAGATTAAAGGCTGTGGTTGGTCTTTGAATAGTAGCCAAATTACTAAATGTTGCGCATTGAATTATATACATTTCTTGATGTTTAATGATCATTTTGTTCGTAGGTTAAGGTCCTGGTATTAGGACCAGGGGGATACCTTTTTGCTGCTGGTGGCGTTCCTCCAAGAGCTCTGTGAGCATGTGATACCATCCACGAATGGAAGCATTGTTCACCTTCATGTGATGATGTCACTGTGTTGATGTTTGAATGTGGATTTTCCACTGACAGAATTGTGAACTAAGGGCTCGTCTTCACCAAACTTTGTGATCATGGCACAGCTTCAAGATAGAAGGTTATACTTCAGGATGTAGTCACATGGAGTTAATGATGGAACATATTGTCAAAATTTTGTTTCGTAAGCTACTGGATTATGTGTAAGTAGCTAGCGACTATGTTTTAAACATTGAGCGTTTTTGATTCAGAGCTTTTCTGAGTGGTTTTAGCAGGTACATGTATTATTGATGTCCTTATATTCGTGCATTACTTGAATTTTGCAAGTTTTGTCGTTTTAAATATGTTTTTAAAAAATGTTTTCGAGTGCTATGTAATGTATGCTTGGCATTGAACTGAAAAGGAATTGCACTGAACTCAATGTAACCTGAATCTAGCTTACTATGATTGTCAATTAATTCAGGCGATAATGAGTAGTTGGCTTAATGAGCCCGCCAAAATGTAGGGTATTTATTTGTTTGTGAACCTCTTGTGCTATTGTATCTGATGAAGCATAGTCTAACTATGCGAAAGCGCTCATTTTATGCTCCACAATAAATGATTTTCTAATTTTACTGCGGAATTTATTGGATTTAATTGCGACTATCTTTGGACTTTTGTATAGAAGAGATTTGTTCGTGGTGACTGTTCTCACTTTTTGGGTACTCAGTCTTTCTTCTTTTTTGGTGAGAACGTCTTCAGCAGTGAGTTGTGTTCTTTACATTTGTTTGTACTTTTGCTGGTTGTTCACAACTCAACGCACACGATGGAAGGCCAGAGTGCTGGGGCTGCTTCCACTCCAGGGTCGAGGGATACGTCTCGTCTATGGACGGGCCTGTTCACACATGAGTCGAACCCTTTATTGTCACTGGATTTGAATGAAGCTGGAACCCTTAGGCAAACAACCGATACTGGTGAAAACTTGAAGGAATTCCATGAACAGCTAAAAATACTGGAAAACAATCTCTATCAACTACAAAGGTATTTGTGGCAAAGATTACATTTAGAAGCGTGCTTGCACCACAAGGTAGTCCCCAGAGGCATGCGGGTATTCTGCATGCCTACGTATGGGGACTCCCATCCTTCTTTGTTGAAGAAGTGGCAGGATTTGAATATTAATTTGGGATTTGACTATGTGAGACTATTATTGAAATATTTTTCGCCACTTGAAATTGATCTTCGTGGTAAAACTGATATGCTATATCAAAAGATAGTGGACAGTTTTTGTTCAGAATATTGTGTGGAGAAACTCTGTTCAGTTTTTACACAAGTAAAATCCTTTGGTGAGAGGTTGGGCAGGACTAAACAACATAAACTAAAGAGAGACTTCCTCGATTTTCAAAACGGCCACGTCTTTGTTTGGCCAAGATATCAGGATGGTCAAGCTAACCCCACACAGAATGTACTGAACCGGAATAACGTGGCAGTAAGTTTAGAAACTGCCAACAATTTGTCTCTACAGCTTGATAATTCACAATCCATCACACAGGCTGTGATTTCTTCTAACAGGGTCAGTGACCTTGACCCTGTCGACTTTCCGACTGTGGATACACCTCCACCCAATCAAGAGGCTCTACAAGGATATCGGAATCCAGGAGCTATACCCAAAAGTAACAGTGCTCAAGGTACTTTGAACCCCCCTTTTTTACCTTATCAAAAGAAATTTGTTCAAAAACCGAGGGGCCGCTCAAACAGCAGGGGGCCGCGAAAACGCAAATACTCCGAGGAGCGCAATGTACCCAGCAGGAAGACCAGATATTGACTCTGGTTTTCAATTTTTCTAGCCATAGTATGGATAAAGCTATGCATAGCCTTCTCAATAGAGGGCTTACGTTCATTCCTGCAGCTAGATCATCTTTAGAGGACACCTTGTTGGATTTAAGATTGTTTTGTAGGCGGGTTTGCCTCAAGTTATTATTTACTGATGAGGTGAAGAATATTAACAAGATTGATCCTTTTGCCATGTTTAAGAACAGAAGTACCTTCTCACCCCCGATACATCCGATGGTGCAATGTTTTTTAGACTTATGTGAAAGGGACATTTATGCATTGTTTTCAGCAACATCAAATAAAAAAGGAAGATTCTATAACCTCAACAGGGATGAAATTCAAGCATTGACAAGATTGAAGAGGGACAGTAACTTGATTGTTAAACCTGCTGACAAAGGGGGGGGTGTTGTGCTGATGGACTCAGATGATTATGTGAATTGTATGAGGATGTTGTTATCTGATAACAAGACATATAAGCATATTACTATTCAACAGATCTCTACCATCATAAAAACGGTCAATGACAACATCTATGACCTTTTACTATGTAGGCAAATTAGTGTAGAAATGTATGAATATCTACTAAAAACTGACCCTGTCATTCCCATTTTGAAAGGTCTCCCTAAGGTTCACAAAGAGGTATGGCCCATTCCAATGAGACCGATTGTAGCAGGTGAAGGTTGGGTAACTGCTCGTATATCGACCTTCTTAGAGAGCCTTCTACGTCCAGTTGTTAATAATTGTTGTACCATCCTTAGGGACACCTACCAACTCCTAGATAGTCTTAAGGACATACGTCTAGAAATGAGGAATACAGGGTATCTTCTTATAACTATGGACGTAGAAAAGCTCTTTACCTCGATCCCTAATGAAAAAGGGATACAGTTTATCAGGGAGTTACTACATAAGGAAACCCAATTTTCTAATGACAGAATAATATTGGTTACTCAGCTGTTGGACATAGAACTGAACAACAACGTCTTTATATTTGAAGATGGGTATTTCCTACAGGCATGGGGGGTTGCCATGGGCACCCCCTGTGCCAACACATATGCTAACCTAGTAGTATACTGGTGGGAAAAGCTGTTTTTATTTACCCATGAGTCTTTCAGGTCTATAAGATATTACAAACGGTTTGTAGATGACATATTTATAATTTGGGAAGGTACGGCTGACAGCTTTTCACACTTCCTGGATTATCTACAGACCACTACTGATTTCTTACATTTCACTGTAGAGAGCTCACATCAGCAAGTCAATTTTCTGGATGTTACACTAAGTTTAACAGAGGAAGGAAAAATTGTCACCACATTGTATAGGAAAACCGTCTGGAAAAATGTGTTGTTAGCACCAGACAGCATGCATCCAGCCTATACCTTTCGAGGTATAGTAACAAGTCAATTTGTTAGAGTGTCCAGACTTTGTCAAAATAAGGATGATCTTTTCAAGGAGGCCAATAATTTGGAGCTCCTCTTTAGAGACAGGGGATATAACATGAATATGGTGAGGAGAATGAGGCATGAAATCATTGGGGACACTGGGTATGTCACTAATCCAGAATCACCCATTTCAAGTGGGTACAGGATGAATTTTACTCCTGACTCCACCACCCATGGAAATAGGTTATGTTATGTCATCAAGTATACCAACGAAGTGGAGAGTATTAGGAGAGTAATCAGGAAGAACTGGAATGTTCTTACAGCCAATAAGGAGACTAGGGATATAGTAGGTCCTACACCTAAATTCTGTTATAAGAATAGTGATAATCTTAAGAAGCAACTTTGTAATGACCTACATATCACTAATGTAAGGAAATCTACCAGTCTAGTATTGGGAGACATAGTAAGCAAAGGGACATATCCCTGTTCACATTGTCCTAGATGTAATAATTTGAGTAGGATACAGGTTTACCAACATCCTACCATGAATTTTGTCTTCAGACCCAAACACTATGCTGACTGCAACACTAGAAATGTGATATATTTGGCTACCTGTTCCTTTTGCACAGTATTTTATGTGGGTTTAACTAAGAGAAGGTTGAGGGACCGCATTTATGACCATCAATATGAGATCCGGAAACAGGATGAGACAAATGCACTAGCCAGGCATGTTAAGGAGTATCACTCTCACTCTTTCAGGTTTAGGGTCCTGGATATAATTGTACCAACTTTGAGAGGGGGCAATGTTGAGAACATGTTGGCCAAAGCTGAGCTGCATTGGATCCTGAAATTAGCGGCACACCTTCCACCAGGGCTAAATAGTTCCATTTCGTTGAAACCTGTGTTGGTTGAACGTAGATAATGTTTGTGATTGATCTTTAGGGCTATGATGTTCATAGCCTATGCATCACACATTACTTATTAATGATATGGTCTGTACATAGATTTAGGTTTAATCGGTTACTGTTCTATATAATATTTATATAGTTTTTTACATTGTTTATTAACGTGTACTCTACAAGCAATTTAATGAGCAAGGTATTTTCCTTATAAATATTCGGTCTTGTATTATTTCATTTTATATTTTACTAGACTTAGCAATGTATTTTCATACTTTAATCTAGACCATACATCTACATACATGGCTATCTAAAATCACAATTAATAACCTTATACCAAGAGTCTTTTGTGCCTATGGCAGTTTTTCCAGCTGAATGTATACACAGTGGACCTAGTGGTATACTAATCTTGGTCTAATTTGTTATTTGATACAGTAATTTTGAATCAGTACAAGACGAAGTTTATGTGGTACACATCAGGTCTTGTGATTCAATTAGCTCTGTCTAAATGACTACCTTCTATTATGGGATCCATTGTGTCAAAAAAGGTCTATACAATATTCTGCTCGATAGTAACTACATGAGAGCCATGATTTATATTCGGTATATATATGTCTGTATAGGGTCCTGAAGCAACATTTCCTAAGTAAATATATTAGGTTTTTTATTGGTGGACTGTGTATTAAGAGTTGCCATCAGTCCTCTGAGTGTTACCTGAATTGCTATGCTTCGTTAACAGAATTACATGCATTCTCGATATTTAATGAATGTTCATTCCATACGATATGGCCAGAAGGATTGTCTCTCGCTGTTTGTGGCGCTCTTTCAGAGTACTGTGTTATTTATGAATTTAAACATTTTTGCTTGAATAACTACTTTCTATCATGAAATCTATTGGGTAAAAAATTGTTATATATTACTCCGTTTGATGGTAACTATAAAAGAGTTACCATCTATATTTAGTGTGTATATATAGTTATAGTGTCAGTAAGCACTACCCTTTACATATATTAGGTATAGTTTTGATAGATTAAAGGCTGTGGTTGGTCTTTTGAATAGTAGCCAAATTACTAAATGTTGCGCATTGAATTATATACATTTCTTGATGTTTAATGATCATTTTGTTCGTAGGTTAAGGTCCTGGTATTAGGACCAGGGGGATACCTTTTTGCTGCTGGTGGCGTTCCTCCAAGAGCTCTGTGAGCATGTGATACCATCCACGAATGGAAGCATTGTTCACCTTCATGTGATGATGTCACTGTGTTGATGTTTGAATGTGGATTTTCCACTGACAGAATTGTGAACTAAGGGCTCGTCTTCACCAAACTTTTTGTGATCATGGCACAGCTTCAAGATAGAAGGTTATACTTCAGGATGTAGTCACATGGAGTTAATGATGGAACATATTGTCAAAATTTTGTTTCGTAAGCTACTGGATTATGTGTAAGTAGCTAGCGACTATGTTTTAAACATTGAGCGTTTTTGATTCAGAGCTTTTCTGAGTGGTTTTAGCAGGTACATGTATTATTGATGTCCTTATATTCGTGCATTACTTGAATTTTGCAAGTTTTGTCGTTTTAAATATGTTTTTAAAAAATGTTTTCGAGTGCTATGTAATGTATGCTTGGCATTGAACTGAAAAGGAATTGCACTGAACTCAATGTTACCTGAATTTAGCTTACTATGATTGTCAATTAATTCAGGTGATAATGAGTAGTTGGCTTAATGAGCCCGCCAAAATGTAGGGTATTTATTTGTTTGTGAACCTCTTGTGCTATTGTATCTGATGAAGCATAGTCTAACTATCTTAAAGCTCATTTTATGCTCCACAATAAATGATTTTCTAATTTTACTGCGGAATTTATTGGATTTAATTGCGACTATCTTTGGACTTTTGTATAGAAGAGATTTGTTCGTGGTGACTGTTCTCACTTTTTGGGTACTCAGTCTTTCTTCTTTTTTGGTGAGAACGTCTTCAGCAGTGAGTTGTGTTCTTTACATTTGTTAGTTTCCATTCATGGTGCTAGCTCCCCATTTTTTATATATAACCGTAGTTTAAATTTGTGGTACTAGCTCCTCATTTTTTTATTGAACAGAAGTTTGCATTCATGGTACTAGCTCCCCAGTTTTATATTTAACAGTAGTTTCTATTTGTGGTGCTAGCTCCCCATTTTTTATATTTAACAGTAGTTTCTATTTGTGGTGCTAGCTCCCCATTTTTTATATTTAACAGTAATTTCCATTATGGTGCTAGCTCCCTATTTTTGTATTTAACAGTAGTTTTCATAGTTTCCATTCGTGGTGCTAGCTCCCCATTTTTTATATTTTACAGTAGTTTCCATTTGTGGTTCTAGCTACTCTTTTTTATTGAACAGAAACTTGCATTCATGGTACTAGTTCCCAATTTTTATATTTAACAGTAGTTTCCATTCATGGTGCTAGCTCCCCGTTTTTTATATTTAACTGTAGTTTCCATTCGTGGTGCTAGCTCCTGATTTTTTATATTTAACAGTATTTTCCATTCGTGGTGCTAACTCCTGATTTTTTTATTTAACAGTAGTTTCCATTTGTGTTGCTAACTTCCCATTGCTTATATTTAACAGTAGTTTCCATTGTGGTGTGAGCTCCCCATTTTTTATATTTAACAGTAGTTTCCATAGTTTCAAGTTGTGGTGCTAGCTCCTCATTTTTATATTTAACAGTAGTTTCCATTCTTTGTGCTAGCTCCCCATTTTTTATATTTAACAGTAGTTTCCATTTGTGGTGCTAGCTCTGCATTTTTTTTATTGAACAGTAGTTTGCATTCATGGTTCTTGCTCCCATTTTTTATATTTAACAGTAGGTTCCATTCATGGTGCTAGCTCCCCATTTTTTATATATAACAGTAGTTTCCATTCGTGGTGCTAGCTCTTCATTTTTTTATACTTCACAGTAGTTCCCATAGTTTCTATTCATGGTGCTAGTTCCCCATTTTTTATATATTCCTGTACTTTCCATTTGTGGTGCTAGCTCCTGATTATTTTATTTAACAGTAGTTTCCATTCATGATGCTAGCTCCCGTTGTTTATATTTATGTTTAGTTTCCATTTGTGGTGCTAGCTCCCCATTTTTTTAGATTTAACAGTAATTTCCATTTGTGGTGCTAGCTCCCCATTTTTTTATATATAGCAGTAGTTTCCATTCATGGTGCTAGTTCCTCATTTTTTATATATAACTGTAGTTTCCATTTGTGGTGCTAGCTCCTGATTTTTTTATTTAACAGTAGTTCCCATTCTTCATGCTAGCTCCCCATTGTTTTTATTTAACAGTAGTTTCCATTTGTGGTGCTAGCTCCCCATTTTTTATATTTAACAGTAGTTTCCATTCATGGTGCTAGCTCCCCATTTTTTATATTTAACAGTAGTTTCCATTTGTGATGTTAGCTCCCCATTTTTATATTTAACAGTAGTTTCCATTTGTGATGTTAGCTCCCCATTTTTTATATTTAACAGTAGTTTCCATTCATGGTTCTAGCTCCCCATTTTTTATATTTAACAGTAGTTTCCATTGTGGTGCTAGCTCCCCATTTTTTATATTTAACAGTAGTTTCCATAGTTTCCATTTGTGGTGCTAGCTCCCCATTTTTTATATTTAGCAATAGTTTCCATTCTTGGTGCTAGCTCCCCATTTTTTATATTTAACAGTAGTTTCCATTTATGGTGCTAGCTCCCTATTTTTTATATTTAACAATAGTTTCCATTCATGGTGCTAGCTCCCCATTTTTTATATTTAACAGTAGTTTCCATTGTGGTGTGAGCTCCCCATTTTTTATATTTAACAGTAGTTTCCATAGTTTCAAGTTGTGGTGCTAGCTCCTCATTTTTATATTTAACAGTAGTTTCCATTCATGGTGCTATTTTTTTATTTAACTGTAATTTCCATTTGTGGTGCTAGCTCCTCATTTTTTATATTTAATAGTAGTTTCCATTCCCGGTGCTAGCTTCCCATTTTTTATATTTAACTGTAGCTTTCAGTGTGGTGCTAGCTCTTTATTGTATATATTTAACAGTAGTTTCCATTTGTGGTGCTAGCTCCCCATTTTTTATATTTTACAGTAGTTTCCATTTGTGGTTCTAGCTACTCTTTTTTATTGAACAGAAACTTGCATTCATGGTACTAGTTCCCATTTTTTATATTTAACAGTAGTTTCCATTCATGGTGCTAGCTCCCCGTTTTTTATATTTAACTGTAGTTTCCATTTGTGGTGCTAGCTCCTGATTTTTTATATTTAACAGTATTTTCCATTTGTGGTGCTAGCTCCTGATTTTTTTATTTAACAGTAGTTTCCATTTGTGTTGCTAACTTCCCATTGCTTATATTTAACAGTAGTTTCCATTTATGGTGCTAGCTCCCCATTTTTTATATTTAACAATAGTTTCCATTCATGGTGCTAGCTCCCCATTTTTTATATTTAACAGTAGTTTCCATTGTGGTGTGAGCTCCCCATTTTTTATATTTAACAGTAGTTTCCATAGTTTCAAGTTGTGGTGCTAGCTCCTCATTTTTATATTTAACAGTAGTTTCCATTCTTTGTGCTAGCTCCCCATTTTTTATATTTAACAGTAGTTTCCATTTGTGGTGCTAGCTCTGCATTTTTTTATTGAACAGTAGTTTGCATTCATGGTTCTTGCTCCCATTTTTTATATTTAACAGTAGTTTCCATTCATGATGCTAGCTCCCCATTGTTTATATTTATGTTTAGTTTCCATTTGTGGTACTAGCTCCCTATTTTTTTAGATTTAACAGTAATTTCCATTTGTGGTGCTAGCTCCCCATTGTTTTTATTTAACACTAGTTTCCATTTGTGATGTTAGCTCCCCATTTTTTATATATAGCAGTAGTTTCCATTTGAGGTGCTAGCTCCCCATTTTTTATATATAACTGTAGTTTCCATTTGTGGTGCTAGCTCCCCATTTTTTATATTTAACAGTAGTTTCCATTCATGGTGCTAGCTCCCCATTTTTTTATTGAACAGTAGCTTCCATTTATGGTGCTAGCTCCCCATTTTTTATATTTAACAATAGTTTCCATTCACGGTGCTAGCTTCCCATTTTTTTATATTTAACAGTAGTTTCCATTGTGGTGTGAGCTCCCCATTTTTTATATTTAACAGTAGTTTCCATTTGTGGTGCTAGCTCTGCATTTTTTTATTGAACAGTAGTTTGCATTCATGGTTCTTGCTCCCGTTTTTTATATTTAACAGTAGGTTCCATTCATGGTGCTAGCTCTTCATTTTTTTGTATTTCACAGTAGTTCCCATAGTTTCTATTCATGGTGCTAGTTCCCCATTTTTTATATATTCCTGTAGTTTCCATTCGTGGTGCTAGCTCCCCGTTGTTTATATTTATGTTTAGTTTCCATTTGTGGTGCTAGCTCCCCATTTTTTTAGATTTAACAGTAATTTCCATTCGTGGTGCTAGCTCCCCATTTTTTTATATATAGCAGTAGTTTCCATTCATGGTGCTAGTTCCCCATTTTTATATATAACTGTACTTTCCATTTGTGGTGCTAGCTCCTGATTTTTTTATTTAACAGTAGTTTCCATTCTTCATGCTAGCTCCCCATTGTTTTTATTTAACAGTAGTTTCCATTTGTGATGTTAGCTCCCCATTTTTTATATTTAGCAGTAGTTTCCATTTATGGTACTAGCTCCCCATTTTTTATATTTAACAGTAGTTTCCATTGTGGTGTGAGCTCCCCATTTTTTATATTTAACAGTAGTTTCCATAGTTTCCATTTGTGGTGCTAGCTCCCCATTTTTTATATTTAACAGTAGTTTCCATTCATGGTTCTAGCTCCCCATTTTTTATATTTAACAGTAGTTTCCAATGTGGTGCTATCTCCCCATTTTTTATATTTAACAGTAGTTTCCATAGTTTCCATTCGTGGTGCTAGCTTCCCATTTTTCATATTTAACAGTAGTTTCCAATCGCATTGCTAGCTCCCCATTTTTTTATATTTAACAGTAGTTTCCTTTCACGGTGCTATCTCCCCATTTTTTATATTTAACAGTAGTTTCCATTCGTGGTGATAGCTCCCCATTTGTTTTATTTAACAGTACTTTCCATTCGTGGTGCTAGCTCCCCATTTTTTATACTTCACCGTAGTTTCAATTCGTGGTGCCAGCTCCCCATTTTTTATATTTACTGTTGTTTCCATTCTCGGTGCTAGCTCCGCATTTAACAGTAGTCTGCATTCTTGGTGCTAGCTCCCCATTGTTTATATTTAACATTAGTTTCTATTCGTGGTGCTAACTCCCCATTGTAAACAGTAGTTTCCATTTGCGGTGCTATCTCCCCATTTTTTATATTTAACAGTAGTTTCCATTCTTGATGCTAGCTCCTCATTTTTTTATTGAACATTAGTTTGCATTCACGGTACTAGCTCCCCATTTTTATATTTAAAAGTAGTTTCCATTCGTGGTGCTAGCTCCCCAGTTTTTTTATATTTAACAGTCTTTTCCATTCATTTTGCTAGCTCCCTGTTTTTTATATTTAACAGTAGTTGCCATTTGTGGTGCTAGCTTCACTGTTTTTTATATTAAGCAGTATTTTCCATTCATGGTGCTAGCTTCCCATGCTTAACAGTAGTTTCCATAGTTTCCATTCGTGGTGCTAGCTCCCCATTTTTTGTATTTAACAGTAGTTTCCATTTGCGGTGCTAGCTACCCACTTTTTATATTTAACAGTAATTTCCATTCATGGTGCTAGCTCTGTATTGTTTATATTTAACGGTAGATTCCATTTGTGGTGCTAACTCCCCATTGTAAACAGTAGTTTCCATTCGTGGTGCTAGGTCCCCATATTTTGTATTTAACAATATTTTCCATTTGCGGTGCTAGCTCCCCATTTTTTACATTTAGCAGTAGTTTCCATTTGTGCTGCTAGCTCCCCATTTTTTATAATTAACAGTAGTTTCCATTGTGGTGCTAGCTCCCTTTTGTATATTTAACAGTAGTTTCCATAGATTCCATTCGTAGTGCTATCTCCCCATTTTTTATATTTAACAGTAATTTCCATTCTTGGTGCTAGCTCCACATTTTTTATATTTAACAGTAGTTTTCATTTGCGGTTCTAGCTCCTCATATTGAACAGTAGTTTGTATTCATGGTACAAGCTCCCCATTTTTATATTTAACAGTAGTTTCCATTCATGGTGCTAGCTCCCCATTTTTTATGTACAACAATAGTTTCCATTCATGGTGCTAGCTCCTCCTTTTTTATATTTCACACTAGTTTCCATAGTTTCCATTCATGGTGCTAGCTCCTCCTTTTTTATATTTCACACTAGTTTCCATAGTTTCCATTCATGGTGCTAGCTCCCCATTTTTATATTTAACAGTAGTTTCCATTCCTGGTGCTAGGTCCCCATTTTTTATATTTAACAGTAGTTTCCATTCGTGATGCTAGCTCCCCATTTTTTATATTTAACAGTAGTTTCCATTCCTGGTGCTAGCTCCCCATTTTTTATATTTAACAGTAGTTTCCATTCGTGGTGCTAGCTCCCCATTTTTTATATTTAACGGTATTTTCCATCCGTGGTGCTAGCTCCCCATTTTTTATATTTAACAGTAGTTTCCATTCCTGGTGCTAGCTCCCCATTTTTTATATTTAACAGTAGTTTCCATTCATGATGATAGCTCCCCATTGTTTATATTTAACAGTAGTTTCCATTGTTGTGCTAGCTCCCCATTTTTTATATTTAACAGTAGTTTCCATAGTTTTCTTTCGTTGTGCTAGCTCCCCGTTTTTTATATTTAGCAGTAGTTTCCATTCTTGGTGCTAGCTCCCCATATTTTCTATTTAACAGTAGTTTCCATTCGTGATGCTAGCTCCCCATTGTTTATATTTAACAGTAGTTTCCATTCCTGGTGCTAGCTCCCCATTTTTTATTATTGAACAGTAGTTTGCGTTCATGGCACTAGCGCCCCTTTTTTATATATTTAACAGTCGGTTCTATTCATCATGCTAGCTCCCCATTTTTTATATATAACAGTAGTTTCCATTCATGGTGCTACCTCCTCATTTTTTATATTTACCAGTAGTTTCCATAGTTTCCATTCATTGTGCTATTTCCCTATTGTTTATATTTAACTGTAGTTTCCATTCGTGGTGCTAGCTCCCCATTTTTTATATTTAACAGTATTTTCCATCCGTGGTGCTAGCTCCCCAATTTTTATATTTAACAGTAGTTTCCATTCATGGTGCTAGCTCCCCATTTTTTATATTTAACAGTAGTTTCCATTGTGGTGCTAGCTCCCCATTTTTATATTTAATAGTAGTTTCAATAGTTTCCATTCGTGGTGCTAGCTCCCCATTTTTTATATTCAACAGCTGTTTCCATTCTTTCTGCTAGCTCCCCATTTTTTATATTTAACAGTAGTTTCCATTTATGGTGCTACCTCCTCATTTTTTATATTTACTAGTAGTTTCCATTCTTGGTGCTAGCTCCCCATATTTTCTATTTAACAGTAGATTCCATTTT
>NW_025061358.1:0-9992 GCF_019279795.1 Protopterus annectens | reverse complement strand
GAAAAACCTTTTTGCGGGGGAAAAAAAAGGGGTTTAAAAAAAGCAATGCCTCATGGGATCTACCTACCTGACACCTGAAAGTTAGAAGACTGCAAAGGTACCTCACCAAGAGGATAAAGTGTCATACATATATGTCATATGCTGCTAGGCTGTAGACACCCCAGCTGACTCCAGTCGCAGACTGCCCACACAGAGGCATTGCATGCCTGTTGTAGGAGGCCATGCCCAACACAGGAGTAATGGACATGCTCCACCCCAGACAACACATATCCATTGGAGCTGCGAGAGTGAGAGATGTCAACCCCAACACATAATGAAATAGGATGTGCCGGTGGGACAGATACATAATCCAGAGGCTCCACACACCCTGGACCAGAATCCCACCCCATGTTAGGCAGAGCCCCTCACTGACACTGTTCAACAGGAATCTTGCCAAGTGGATGGATGATTGTAGAGTTACAGTGGCGGTCTTCACTGTGTCATGTCCAGACAGAGGCACAGCTAAGCAAATAATACATGGCCATAATATCCAGATAGCAAGGGGTCTCAAAAGCCACACACACCCTGGCTAGCCTAACAAATGCCCAGGGTGGATAGCCTAGTATGAACCTATGAACCTATGTAGATACAAATTGTACAGGACATGAAGGATAATCCCAAGGCTTACACAACTGATGGTAGGAGCCATGTTGTGAATTCACAGATATGCCCTGAATCACACAAATACCACAAACACACACACATATTGCCAACATACATCCCGACAGGTGCAGTGCAAACCCCCCCACCCCCATGTATGCAGAATATCTATCCCAGCAGACTGCTGGCCCCCTGACATAGCAGATGCTGAGGTAACAGACAACATCTCCAAAGCAAAACACACAGCAGCAATGGTATGAGATGGTGACCTGGGCGTAGTGCAACATGGAGTCTAAGATGAATGGAATGCCAAACCACACTACTGCTCAATGTCAGCGCACACAGAATATGTACCCAAAGAGCAGTGTACAACAACAGTGGTCCTTCTCAACAAAGGTGTTGCCTGAATGGATACTGAACAGTACTACCCCAGAATCCTGAGAAGCCCAGATTGCACAGCTATGGAAAGGAGCAGCATGTACCACAGAATATGGATGTTGGGGACCTACTGACACCGTACCCAACCCAGTCTGGCCTCCCCAAGTGCAGATCCTGTCCCTAACCATCTTGGACTCAATTGAAACGGTCATTAATGACATTGATGAGGGCAATGTCTCCACACAGTGTATCTGACCTTGCAAAGGCTTCTATACAATACCCTACATGTTCAGTATAGATAGGCTCACCAGTGTAAATATAAACCCACATGTCAGTAGAGGGGTTGCAAACCAGACCAAGGACAGAACAGACATGGTCAGACATGCTTCAGCCATGTCAGACTACAAACCAGATATAACTGGCATCCCACAAGGCTTGGACCTGGTATCTCCCCCGCCTGGTATATATGTCCCATAGGTACAGGCAAACATGGAAGGACTGTGCCCAACATGTTTGCAGAGGACTACAAACCGCCACCACATATGATCCACCAGCTGACACATGCATCCCAAAAAGGGCCACATAGAAACAGACAACTGGTGCCATAGCATGTCGAAGTGGCAGAAATTTTATAGTAAACCCCCGGATATACAGTAAGCCCCACCAACACATGGGTTTTAACCCAATGTAGTTAACATGTAATGAGAGACCTAACAGGGGATAGATATCCTGCACGGGACAAACATGTGCTGTAGTGTTTACAGAAACATACCATATACCCACCTAATCATGAAGGTGTCAGATCTACATAAGGGAGGTCATTGTGGCCTGCAGTCCTCCCATCAGTGGTAAAACACTCAAGCCCCTGGGGGATGTACCTCAGAACCCCCCATCAACTGTAAAGTCCCCAACAGTCCCCATCAGGAGTATCAATCAGCCACACACATGCCATGTTTGCCTGTGTTGCTGGCATCAAAAAATGCTGCACATAGTACAATCTGAAGGGGTGAGCTAACATGACAGACCTGAACCCCAGCACTGACTTACAAACAGGCTGTACTGTGTGATCCATAACACAGAAGCCACCCCACCCATGAGTGAACCCCCAGCACAGGCTACCCATAGAGTCACTTTTCAATCTTCCTCAATAGGAACCTGATGGGTGGACAAAGGTAGGTTTATCCTGGGTATCACTGTCATGTCACAGGTAGACAGAGGCACAGTATACCAAACCATGACATTGGTCATGGCAAACTTACAATGTGTGAAGGACAAACACACTCCAACTTGCATTACATGGACTAGGGCAGTTTTGCAATTGTACACCATGTTGTGGGATACACTAACAACAATGTACAAGCCTCCATATATGAACAGAATGCAACATGGTCAGATGTAACAACTGGCCCCAACCAGGCTGTTGTGCCACATCAAATGTAAAGCAGTGATAGCAGTAAGCCCAGGTTACTGTCCACCAGTCAAAGTACTGCACACTATACAGTACTACAGCAATGGTCAGTGTGAAAGGATGTACACTGCATGCAAAGTATCCCATGCAAACACTGCAGGCATAGTATAATCCTGTTGTGTTCACACACAAATGTTGTACAGTAAACACAACATGACACACAACCCACTATGAATGTGTTTGTGAAGTTCACACACTCCACACCAGAGTCCATATATGGAATACATGGGCATGCTCACATGTCAACATGCCATAACTAACTGGGTGCTCACACATATTTGTGAAGATCACACACTCCACAAATGTGGTGGTCTGCAGAGTCCAACATATGGAATAACACTGGGCATGCCCACACACTGACAACATGCATGGAAGGAACTGGCATGCACACTTAGTCCAAATCTTGGTTAGCAGTGGACACACATATCTGGTATTGTACATGGTGACCAACCACATGTTGCAGCAGTCTGCCCAGTACATGTAAATGCTATGAGACATACAGGATATAGTGATCCATAGCAAACAGTTTACAGCAGAGGTTGCATACCAACAGTGCTATGGCAATAAAGTATGCAAACAGTCTATCAGCAACAAATAATGTGCATTTGACAATTAACACATAATGTGTAGAGTCAACACTACCCCATATGCAGCCATGTTTGGTGGCACAGATGCACACTTTCCACACAGATGATGTCAGCAATACAGGAGAAATGAAACTCCCAGTAATCTAGCGCAACATCCAAGGTCATGACAGTTAAACATCAATCTTGGTGTGGTGTTGGGTGTGTGTGTGTTGTCTGCTGTGTACAACATGTCCCTGGCAACAGACATACAGGATGCACATTCCCTAAACAGCTGATGTCAGCACATGAGCAGGAGAAAGGAAACCTCCCAGTACAATAGCGTAATGCGTCCGCCTCAAGTGTCATAACATAACTAGGTAGTTTGCCTCAGAATGGCAAGTGTGTGTTGTCTGAGGGGGTTAGTGTGTGAGGAAATGTCCTTGGAATGTGAACAGACTACAGGATGCCCTCCGCTAAACACTGCTGATGTCAGCACTATAAGTAGAGCAGGAGAAAGGAAACAGTAATGCGAATAGCTGCTAATGCGTCCGCCTCAAGTGTCAATAACACACCATAGGGTTTGATGTGAATGGCAAGTGTGTGTTTGTCTGAGCAGTGTGTGAAAGTCCTTTGGAAACTGGGGTGAACAGACTACAGGATGCCCTCCCTTGCTAAACACTGCTGATGTCAGCACCCTATAAGTAGAGTGAAAGGAAACCTCCCAGTAATGCAATAGCGCCTGCTAATGCGTCCGCCTCAAGTGTCATAAATACAAATAGGTAGGGGTTTGATTCCTGTGAATGGCAAGTGTGTGTTGTCTGAGGGGTTAGTGTGAGGAAATGTCAAAACTGGTGAACAGACTACAGGATGCCCTCCCTTTCTAAACACTGCTGATGTCAGCACCCTATCAGAGCAGGAGAAAGGAAACCTCCCAGTAATGCAATAGCGCCTGCTAATGCGTCCGCCTCAAGTATCATAACATAACTAGGTAGGGGTTTGATTCCTGTGAATGGCAAGTGTGTGTGTTTGTCTGAGGGGGTTAGTGTGAGGGAAATGTCCCTTTGGAAACTGGGTGAACAGACTACAGGATGCCCTCCCTAAACACTGATGATGTCAGCACCCTATAAGTAGAGCAGGAGAAAGGAAACCTCCCAGTAATGCTAATAGCGCGCCTGCCACGCGTCCCCCTAAGTGTCATAACATAACTAGGTAGGGGTTTGATTCCTGTGAATGGCAAGTGTGTGTTTGTCTGAGGGGGTTAGTGTGTGAGGAAATGTCCCTTTGGAAACTGGGTGAACAGACTACAGGATGCCCCTCCCTTTCTAAACCCTCATGATGTCAGCACCCTAAGTAGAGCAGGAGAAAGGAAACCTCCCAGTAATGCTAATAGCGCCTGCTAATGCGTCCGTCTCAAGTGTCATAACATAACTAGGTAGGGGTTTGATTCCTGTGAATGGCAAGTGTGTGTGTTTGTCTGAGGGGGGTTAGTGTGTGAGGGAAATGTCCCCTTGGAAACTTGAACAGACTACAGGATGCCCCTCCCTTTCTAAACACTGATGATGTCAGCACCCTATAAGTAGAGCAGGAGAAAGGAAACCTCCAGTAATGCTAATAGCGCCTGCTAATGCGTCTCAAGTGTCATAACATAACTAGGTAGGGGTTTGATTCCTGTGAATGGCAAGTGTGTGTGTTTGTCTGAGGGGGGTTAGTGTGTGAGGGAAATGTCCCTTTGGAAACTGGGTGAACAGACTACAGGATGCCCCTCCCTTTCTAAACACTGCTGATGTCAGCACCCTATAAGTAGAGCAGGAGAAAGGAAACCTCCCAGTAATGCTAATAGCGCTGCTAATGTCTCAAGTGTCATAACATACTAGGTAGGGGTTTGATTCCTGTGAATGGCAAGTGTGTGTGTTGTCTGAGGGGTTAGGAGAGTGTCCCTTTGGCAATAGGATAGACACTACAGGATGCCCATTCCCTTTCTAAACACTGATGATGTCAGCACTCTATAAGTATAGCAGGGGAAGAGAAACCCCAGTAATGCAAATAGCTCTCAGCTAATGCCTGTCTCACGTGTCATAACAGTCAGATAGGGTTTGAATCCTGCAATTGGCAAGTGTGTTTTTGGCTGAGGGGGTTAGTGTGTGTGGACAATGTCCCTTTGGTAACTAGGTGAACAGACTACAGGATGCACATTCCCTTTCACACTGTTCAGCAGACGGCCATGGCTCTGGCACAAGTTGTCTGTTGCCATGATGCCCCTTGGAAGATGCTTGTGCCGGGGCTGGGGAGTCGACATGGTGTCCAGTTTGCAGTCATCTGCATATTTGACAGCCACAGTTCATCCGTTGGTCTGTACCTCCACAAATATGTACTTAATAAGAGGGTCCCAGGACTGAGCCTCTGGGAGCACATCCTAAACTGTTATGGGGTCTTGGCATGGCTCAGCAATGCTAAATCCAGCTGTGGGCCTGTTCTTGAGCCACTGTGCAATCCATTCAGTGACATAGGGGCCTACATTTAAGCTGGTGAGCCCCCTAGAATGCCCAGGTAAGTATTACATGGGCGCTTGCAAGGTCCAGGTAGGCTGCAACCACCTTCCCCGCAAATGGCCTTGGTGACTGTAGCAAGAAATCAACCGGGTTACACCCGTAGTGCTGTGTGCTCCCAGTAGCCCTGAACCAGGCATCTGTTACTGCACACATATCGATGTTTCCATGCAAAGGAGTGTTTTGGGTGCATGCATCTGAGGTTTAGACATCTGGGTAGCATTGCTCTTAGTGTCTTATCCCTTGTGATACCTATGAAGGTGGGTTTGTCATGTGAGCCCTGCCTAACATAGGCACTATGGGGGTAGCAAGAGGCTTTGCCAATATCTGATAGGCCAGGGGTGACAGGTGCAGGCTGTCCCTAGCAAAGCAGGTAGTTCAACAGGAGATGGATGTGAGAAGGTGTAGTGCCTGTGACTACTTAGCAGTAGCATATATGACTGGTCACGGGGACACATGTCAGGCAGGTCATATGCACTGTGTCACAGTCAATGTACATGTGAACAGGTCAAACAGTGGCAACCTCTCAAGTGGGACATGGCCATACATATAGTAGGCTACACAGATGGCACTAGGAGTCCACAGAAGCAACTATGCATTGCAGGTGTGATCGGTATTCCAGGGTAATTGCAAGCAAACATGCATGCAAACAAAGGTACAGTGAACAGGGCTCCATGTAGTCCATTGTACAACAAACAAGCTGTACCAGTTCCATAAGGTAACACTGCAAATATGCAGGCGCTATGCACATGTACATGGAAATACACTGGTCAGATGGCCAGGGTCCAGTCTCAGTGCACACAAGTGTACGGAACATGCATGTACTGTCAGGATGTACAATAACTGGATATAAACCCATGTGCCCATACCTGCAGTAATACACATGTCAAATAACAGACACCGATCCTTCTCTCAGTGGTGCCATACTTAGTAGGATGTATGCTCCTGGCCTGCCACCACAGTATCCCTGACATATATGGGGACTCTCCTCCTGTGACAGTTGTGGGGCTGTCTAGCATGGTATGAGGTGTGTGCATGCAGTGCTAGTGTGCACCTGTGTGTCCTGTACCAGTTGTGTAGTTCTGCACACATATCAACATCCTCACACATCTGCATTGCAGAGTCTAGTGTGGCCAACATGCCACTTGCAATTTACATGTCCATCATTGTGTATTACTACATTCATTACCCATCCCCTGTGCTACCTATGTATGTAGGCTGCTGTTGACATCATTACCACTAGTATGCCAACATGTGCAGATGATACACTATGGTACTTACCATGGGTGTAGACAACAGGACATGACAATCACACAAATACTGCATCAGGCATGCTGTGATATACCCACAATTAATTCAGCACACAGTACTGTCAACAACATGATACTATTACTACACATCTATGTGGTCACCCTGTGCATCAGCAACATGTTAACCTGTACCTGCACAGTTGTTACAGACTGCAGGAGGTGGCACAGTTTCATCATATGCACAGGGTGTGAACTTGGTATGCTTGGGTCAGCCACCCATACCACCAATTGACATGTGTGTGTATGTGTGTTGGTGAGGGACAGCAGTAGAAGGTGGGGCAGTGTTGATGCAGTGTGTGTGTGTATGCGGTAGCCCTAGGTGTTGTTATTTTGCATGTGTGTATGGATGCACACAGTTCCACCTCATGGCTGCCATATACTGGTGTTTGTGGACAGCCACAGACTGTACCTGCCAGGTCATACAGATCAGTGTCTCTGGCCACGGACACGCTACCTGTGCCTTGCAGGTGCTACGGACCGTATCCGTACCAACCCAGACTGGGTACCGTCATCAGAAGCAGGTGTTCGCTGACTGGACACAGAGCCCTGTCGGCCTGGCCAGAGCCACGCACGCGGGTCTCCTGGGGCGGTCTGATGACAGCACAGACCCAGCATTGCTGGGGCTGCTGCTGGCACTACGGGGGCGGCCGCCGCCCTGTTGTCCTCCACGCCGACTGCCAGCTGCTGCTGTTGCTGGCATACGGCCACGTCGACGACGCAACCGCCCACCATCACCCTGGCTCATGGACATGTAGTTGTGGAGCCGGTGTAATATGTCCCCACAACGTCTGTCTACGACGGCGGTGAAATCACGGATGGCGGCCGCAATGTCACGCATACCGCCGGTCATGGCTGTGCGACATGCTGTCAGCTCCCTCAGACCCTGTCTGGTGTACTGCTCCATACGGACTGTGCCTGCATGACAGTCCCAAAACATAGCTGAGGTTGTAAGTCCTCTGTGGGCACGCCTGCCAGGGGCAGTACGCCCATGGATGCTCCCACGAGAACCCCTGGACATCTGTCTGTGTGGTACCATCTCTGGGCCATGCCCATGGCTGCTGTGTGGGGAAGCATGTGCTGCAGATACCACATTACCCTGGTCAATGCCCACTGTATGCTGTCCATCACCTAGGGACAGTGGTGACAAGTGGTGTATTGGCAGGATAACTGTGCGCATGGATGGTGTCATAGCTGTGTACTGTCAATTGGCTGACCAATGGCGGACCCTGGCATACCGCCCCTGTGCCACTACACCAATGTCATCAGTAGCAGTACCCACGGCACCTGACTCAGGTTCCCTGCTAGATAACACCAGAGCAGCAACAGAACCTGTGGGAAGGAAACAGGAAACACAGTTTACAATGTCTTCACACTGCCAGCGATGCACACATGCACAGGTGCACACATGCACACATGCACACATGCAGCACACATGCACATGCACACATACATGCACATGCACACATGCACAGGTGCACACATGCACACATGCACATGCACATGCACAGCACACATGCACACATGCACATGCACATGCACACATGCACATGCACAGGTGCACACATGCACACATGCACATGCACACATGCACACATGCACATGCACACATGCACAGCACACATGCACACATGCACACATGCACATGCACATGCATGCACACATGCACACGCACACTTGCACACTTGCACACATGCACACAGTTTCACACAACAGTACTCAGTATGCGTGATATTGACACACAGACACAGACACACCTACATGCATACACCACTAAGTGCCAAAAGGTACTATTACTACCAACATCTTTACAGGTAAAGTAAATAGACACTCACCAGCATGGATAGGCTGCAATGCAGTGATACCGGAGGGTCCTGCAGACAGGAGGAAACTATCGTTAGTGGGCACAACTGTGCCAATATTACTGAGTATGATACAGGTCAGGAGTACCACAGTCGCCTTTCAAAGGTCTGCAGCTAATATTGTGGATATCACACTTGCACATTATATACTATGGTTGCAGCTACAAACAAAGGACACACCACACACATGCATTAACTACCAGTGTACACAACAGTCAACTACACATGTGACATATTACCTGCACGTTCAGTGTCCTGCTTTCGGCTCCAGCCTCCATCATGACGCATGTCTGCTGCTGTTGTTGTTGCAGGTGGACTGGAGCCACTACACTCAGGAGCAGTCCCTCCAGTCTGGTGAGTGGGGGATGTGTAGCCACCCCACCACCTGTGGCGACCTGTTGCCTGTGGATATCTGACGCACGCTGACGGACATGTCTAATCAAATCACTGCAGTGATGTCGTACCTGCTCATATGTCCTATTATGCATGCCTATATCATTTACCCGACGGACAAGGTCCTGCCACAGTGCAGCCCTCACCTGCTGATTCTGGCTGGTGCAGGAAAAGAGTGTTGCATAGTCCCGCACCAGGCTCTGGTGTATCTCCTCATCCTCAGCCACGGAGTAGGTTGGATGTCTTGGGTGGGCCATGTACCTGGGAAAAAAGATAACATGGTATCAGCAATCTATGTTGGCAGACCTTGGCACACATACTACACATGCTACTTGACTGTCATGATACCACATATCACACATATGTAGCATCTGTCTGTCTATTGGTGGATACACATGTAGATGGCCAGGTATCAGTGCTCGCCAGCAACTGTTGTACAGTACCTGCCAGGCTACGACATACTACTGGACACCAGCAGTCAGAACACCAATTCAGGTGAGGTGCACCTCCTCACTCTGGGGTTTGTGTCTAGGTACTGTATGGCGACATCGGCGACTACTGTGGGCTGACCACACCCTGCTTGCCCTGGATATACATATCCCACCTCCACCACCAGCACAGATGGCTACAGTGCACAACATTACAGATACAGACGTACACTTTGTAACACTGATATGGTATCCTTACAGCCCACTGGGCCAGTGTCAGAGACAACCCACAATGCTGACCCCTACACAATTGCTTTCTACAGACATCTCCAAGACCGCATGGCTCATGCATTCCCATATATGTCCAGGACACTGTCCACAAAGGGACAGCATCCTGTCCCCCGC
>NW_025061357.1:0-10525 GCF_019279795.1 Protopterus annectens | reverse complement strand
AGGGGTAGGGCAATCCTGGTTCTGGCTTAACTGCCAGTTTCAGTATGACCGCTTATTGTTTTTAGCTTTCTTATGCATTTCAAGCATGTTTCTGCATAGAGAAAAATAACCCTGGAAAGTTGTTTTTCTCCAAGAGGGAAAAAGCTAGGAGGCTGAAACTCTGCAGGTGTGTAGGGTACTATCCACCCTACAAAGGGTAGGGCAATCCTGGTTCTGGCTTAACTGCCAGTTTCAGTATGACCGCTTATTGTTTTTAGCTTTCCTATGCATTTCAAGCATGTTTCTGCATAGAGAAAAATAACCCTGGAAAGTTGTTTTTCTCCAAGAGGGAAAAAGCTAGGAGGCTGAAACTCTGCAGGTGTGTAGGGTACTATCCACCCTACAAAGGGGTAGGGCAATCCTGGTTCTGGCTTAACTGCCAGTTTCAGTATGACCATTTATTGTTTTAGCTTTCCCTATGCATTTCAAGCATGTTTCTGCATAGAGAAAAATAACCCTGGAAAGTTGTTTTTCTCCAAGAGGGAAAAAGCTAGGAGGCTGAAACTCTGCAGGTGTGTAGGGTACTATCCACCCTACAAAGGGGTAGGGCAATCCTGGTTCTGGCTTAACTGCCAGTTTCAGTATGACCGTTTATTGTTTTAGCTTTCCTATGCATTTCAAGCATGTTTCTGCATAGAGAAAAATAACCCTGGAAAGTTGTTTTTCTCCAAGAGGGAAAAAGCTAGGAGGCTGAAACTCTGCAGGTGTGTAGGGTACTATCCACCCTACAAAGGGGTAGGGCAATCCTGGTTCTGGCTTAACTGCCAGTTTCAGTATGACCGCTTATTGTTTTTAGCTTTCCCTATGCATTTCAAGCATGTTTCTGCATAGAGAAAAATAACCCTGGAAAGTTGTTTTTCTCCAAGAGGGAAAAAGCTAGGAGGCTGAAACTCTGCAGGTGTGTAGGGTACTATCCACCCTACAAAGGGTAGGGCAATCCTGGTTCTGGCTTAACTGCCAGTTTCAGTATGACCGCTTATTGTTTTTAGCTTTCCCTATGCATTTCAAGCATGTTTCTGCATAGAGAAAAATAACCCTGGAAAGTTGTTTTGCTGCAAGAGGAAAAAGCTAGGAGGCTGAAACTCTGCAGGTGTGTAGGGTACTATCCACCCTACAAAGGGGTAGGGCAATCCTGGTTCTGGCTTAACTGCCAGTTTCAGTATGACCACTTATTGTTTTTAGCTTTCTTTTTGCATTTCAGGCATGTTTCTGCATAGAGAAAAATAACCCTGGAAAGTTGTTTTTGGCCAAGAGGGAAAAAGCTAGGAGGCTGAAACTCTGCAGGTGTGTAGGGTACTATCCACCCTACAAAGGGGTAGGGCAATCCTGGTTCTGGCTTAACTGCCAGTTTCAGTATGACCGTTTATTGTTTTTAGCTTTCCCTATGCATTTCAAGCATGTTTCTGCATAGAGAAAAATAACCCTGGAAAGTATTTTTTCCAAGAGGGAAAAAGCTAGGAGGCTGAAACTCTGCAGGTGTGTAGGGTACTATCCACCCTACAAAGGGTAGGGCAATCCTGGTTCTGGCTTAACTGCCAGTTTCAGTATGACCGCTTATTGGTTTTAGCTTTCCCTAGCCATTTCAAGCATGTTTCTGCATAGAGAAAAAATACCCTGGAAAGTTGTTTTTCTCCAAGAGGGAAAAAGCTAGGAGGCTGAAACTCTGCAGGTGTGTAGGGTACTATCCACCCTACAAAGGGGTAGGGCAATCCTGGTTCTGGCTTAACTGCCAGTTTCAGTATGACCGCTTATTGTTTTTAGCCTTTCCTATGCATTTCAAGCATGTTTCTGCATAGAGAAAAAATAACCCTGGAAAGTTGTTTTTCCAAGAGGGAAAAAGCTAGGAGGCTGAAACTCTGCAGGTGTGTAGGGTACTATCCACCCTACAAAGGGGTAGGGCAATCCTGGTTCTGGCTTAACTGCCAGTTTCAGTATGACCGCTTATTGTTTTTAGCTTTCCCTATGCATTTCAAGCATGTTTCTGCATAGAGAAAAAATAACCCTGGAAAGTTGGTTTTCCAAGAGGGAAAAAGCTAGGAGGCTGAAACTCTGCAGGTGTGTAGGGTACTATCCACCCTACAAAGGGGTAGGGCAATCCTGGTTCTGGCTTAACTGCCAGTTTCAGTATGACCGCTTATTGTTTTTAGCTTTCCTATGCATTTCAAGCATGTTTCTGCATAGAGAAAAATAACCCTGGAAAGTTGTTTTTCCAAGAGGGAAAAAGCTAGGAGGCTGAAACTCTGCAGGTGTGTAGGGTACTATCCACCCTACAAAGGGTAGGGCAATCCTGGTTCTGGCTTAACTGCCAGTTTCAGTATGACCGCTTATTGTTTTCAGCTTTCCCTATGCATTTCAAGCATGTTTCTGCATAGAGAAAAAATACCTGTGGAAAGTTGTTTTTCCAAGAGGGAAAAAGCTAGGAGGCTGAAACTCTGCAGGTGTGTAGGGTACTATCCACCCTACAAAGGGGTAGGGCAATCCTGGTTCTGGCTTAACTGCCAGTTTCAGTATGACCGCTTATTGTTTTTAGCTTTCCCTATGCATTTCAAGCATGTTTCTGCATAGAGAAAAAATAACCCTGGAAAGTTGTATTTCTCCAAGAGGGAAAAAGCTAGGAGGCTGAAACTCTGCAGGTGTGTAGGGTACTATCCACCCTACAAAGGGTAGGGCAATCCTGGTTCTGGCTTAACTGCCAGTTTCAGTATGACCGCTTATTGTTTTTAGCTTCCCTATGCATTTCAAGCATGTTTCTGCATAGAGAAAAAATAACCCTGGAAAGTTGTTTTTCTCCAAGAGGGAAAAAGCTAGGAGGCTGAAACTCTGCAGGTGTGTAGGGTACTATCCACCCTACAAAGGGGTAGGGCAATCCTGGTTCTGGCTTAACTGCCAGTTTCAGTATGACCGCTTATTGTTTTTAGCTTTCCCTATGCATTTCAAGCATGTTTCTGCATAGAGAAAAATAACCCTGGAAAGTTGTTTTTCTCCAAGAGGGAAAAAGCTAGGAGGCTGAAACTCTGCAGGTGTGTAGGGTATTATCCACCCTACAAAGGGGTAGGGCAATCCTGGTTCTGGCTTAACTGCCAGTTTCAGTATGACCGCTTATTGTTTTTAGCTTTCTTTGTGCATTTCAAGCATGTTTCTGCATAGAGAAAAAATACCTGTGGAAAGTTGTTTTTCTCCAAGAGGGAAAAAGCTAGGAGGCTGAAACTCTGCAGGTGTGTAGGGTACTATCCACCCTACAAAGGGGTAGGGCAATCCTGGTTCTGGCTTAACTGCCAGTTTCAGTATGACCGCTTTATGTTTTTAGCCTTTCCTATGCATTTCAAGCATGTTTCTGCATAGAGAAAAAATAACCCTGGAAAGTTGTTTTTCTCCAAGAGGGAAAAAGCTAGGAGGCTGAAACTCTGCAGGTGTGTAGGGTACTATCCACCCTACAAAGGGGTAGGGCAATCCTGGTTCTGGCTTAACTGCCAGTTTCAGTATGACCATTTATTGTTTTTAGCTTTCCTATGCATTTCAAGCATGTTTCTGCATAGAGAAAAATAACCCTGGAAAGTTGTTTTTCTCCAAGAGGGAAAAAGCTAGGAGGCTGAAACTCTGCAGGTGTGTAGGGTACTATCCACCCTACAAAGGGGTAGGGCAATCCTGGTTCTGGCTTAACTGCCAGTTTCAGTATGACCGCTTATTGTTTTTAGCTTTCACTATGCATTTCAAGCATGTTTCTGCATAGAAAAAAATAACCCTGGAAAGTTGTTTTTCTCCAAGAGGGAAAAAGCTAGGAGGCTGAAACTCTGCAGGTGTGTAGGGTACTATCCACCCTACAAAGGGTAGGGCAATCCTGGTTCTGGCTTAACTGCCAGTTTCAGTATGACCGCTTATTGTTTTTAGCTTTCCCTATGCATTTCAAGCATGTTTCTGCATAGAGAAAAAATAACCCTGGAAAGTTGTTTTTCAAAGAGGAAAAAGCTAGGAGGCTGAAACTCTGCAGGTGTGTAGGGTATTATCCACCCTACAAAGGGGTAGGGCAATCCTGGTTCTGGCTTAACTGCCAGTTTCAGTATGACCGCTTATTGTTTTTAGCTTTCTTTTGCATTTCAAGCATGTTTCTGCATAGAGAAAAAATAACCCTGGAAAGTTGTTTTTCTCCAAGAGGGAAAAAGCTAGGAGGCTGAAACTCTGCAGGTGTGTAGGGTACTATCCACCCTACAAAGGGTAGGGCAATCCTGGTTCTGGCTTAACTGCCAGTTTCAGTATGACCGATTATTTTTTTAGCTTTCCCTATGCATTTCAAGCATGTTTCTGCATAGAGAAAAATAACCCTGGAAAGTTGTTTTTCCCCAAGAGGGAAAAAGCTAGGAGGCTGAAACTCTGCAGGTGTGTAGGGTACTATCCACCCTACAAAGGGGTAGGGCAATCCTGGTTCTGGCTTAACTGCCAGTTTCAGTATGACCGTTTATTGTTTTTAGCTTTCTATTTGCATTTCAAGCATGTTTCTGCATAGAGAAAAAAAACCCTGGAAAGTTGTTTTTCTCCAAGAGGAAAAAGCTAGGAGGCTGAAACTCTGCAGGTGTGTAGGGTACTATCCACCCTACAAAGGGGTAGGGCAATCCTGGTTCTGGCTTAACTGCCAGTTTCAGTATGACCGCTTATTGTTTTTAGCTTTCTCTATGCATTTCAAGCATGTTTCTGCATAGAGAAAAAATAACCCTGGAAAGTTGTTTTTCTCCAAGAGGGAAAAAGCTAGGAGGCTGAAACTCTGCAGGTGTGTAGGGTACTATCCACCCTACAAAGGGTAGGGCAATCCTGGTTCTGGCTTAACTGCCAGTTTCAGTATGACCGTTTATTGTTTTTAGCTTTCCCTATGCATTTCAAGCATGTTTCTGCATAGAGAAAAATAACCCTGGAAAGTTGTTTTTCTCCAAGAGGGAAAAAGCTAGGAGGCTGAAACTCTGCAGGTGTGTAGGGTACTATCCACCCTACAAAGGGGTAGGGCAATCCTGGTTCTGGCTTAACTGCCAGTTTCAGTATGACCGTTTATTGTTTTTAGCTTTCTATTTGCATTTCAAGCATGTTTCTGCATAGAGAAAAAAAACCCTGGAAAGTTGTTTTTCTCCAAGAGGGAAAAAGCTAGGAGGCTGAAACTCTGCAGGTGTGTAGGGTACTATCCACCCTACAAAGGGTAGGGCAATCCTGGTTCTGGCTTAACTGCCAGTTTCAGTATGACCGTTTATTGTTTTTAGCTTTCCCTATGCATTTCAAGCATGTTTCTGCATAGAGAAAAAATAACCCTGGAAAGTTGTTTTTCTCCAAGAGGGAAAAAGCTAGGAGGCTGAAACTCTGCAGGTGTGTAGGGTACTATCCACCCTACAAAGGGTAGGGCAATCCTGGTTCTGGCTTAACTGCCAGTTTCAGTATGACCGCTTATTGTTTTTAGCTTTCCCTATGCATTTCAAGCATGTTTCTGCATAGAGAAAAATAACCCTGGAAAGTTGTTTTTCTCCAAGAGGGAAAAAGCTAGGAGGCTGAAACTCTGCAGGTGTGTAGGGTACTATCCACCCTACAAAGGGTAGGGCAATCCTGGTTCTGGCTTAACTGCCAGTTTCAGTATGACCGCTTATTGTTTTTAGCTTTTCCTATGTATTTCAAGCATGTTTCTGCATAGAGAAAAATAACCCTGGAAAGTTGTTTTTCTCCAAGAGGAAAAAGCTAGGAGGCTGAAACTCTGCAGGTGTGTAGGGTATTATCCACCCTACAAAGGGGTAGGGCAATCCTGGTTCTGGCTTAACTGCCAGTTTCAGTATGACCGTTTATTGTTTTAGCTTTCCCTATGCATTTCAAGCATGTTTCTGCATAGAGAAAAAATAACCCTGGAAAGTTGTTTTTCCAAGAGGGAAAAAGCTAGGAGGCTGAAACTCTGCAGGTGTGTAGGGTACTATCCACCCTACAAAGGGGTAGGGCAATCCTGGTTCTGGCTTAACTGCCAGTTTCAGTATGACCGCTTATTGTTTTTAGCTTTCCCTATGCATTTCAAGCATGTTTCTGCATAGAGAAAAAATAACCCTGGAAAGTTGTTTTTCTCCAAGAGGGAAAAAGCTAGGAGGCTGAAACTCTGCAGGTGTGTAGGGTACTATCCACCCTACAAAGGGTAGGGCAATCCTGGTTCTGGCTTAACTGCCAGTTTCAGTATGACCGCTTATTGTTTTTAGCTTTCTTATGCATTTCAAGCATGTTTCTGCATAGAGAAAAAATACCCTGGAAAGTTGTTTTTCTCCAAGAGGGAAAAAGCTAGGAGGCTGAAACTCTGCAGGTGTGTAGGGTACTATCCACCCTACAAAGGGGTAGGGCAATCCTGGTTCTGGCTTAACTGCCAGTTTCAGTATGACCGCTTATTGTTTTTAGCTTTCCTATGCATTTCAAGCATGTTTCTGCATAGAGAAAAAATAACCCTGGAAAGTCGTTTTTCCAAGAGGGAAAAAGCTAGGAGGCTGAAACTCTGCAGGTGTGTAGGGTACTATCCACCCTACAAAGGGGTAGGGCAATCCTGGTTCTGGCTTAACTGCCAGTTTCAGTATGACCGCTTATTGTTTTTAGCTTTCCTATGCATTTCAAGCATGTTTCTGCATAGAGAAAAAATAACCCTGGAAAGTTGTTTTTCCAAGAGGAAAAAGCTAGGAGGCTGAAACTCTGCAGGTGTGTAGGGTACTATCCACCCTACAAAGGGGTAGGGCAATCCTGGTTCTGGCTTAACTGCCAGTTTCAGTATGACCGCTTATTGTTTTTAGCTTTCTTTTGCATTTCAAGCATGTTTCTGCATAGAGAAAAAATAACCCTGGAAAGTTGTTTTTCTCCAAGAGGGAAAAAGCTAGGAGGCTGAAACTCTGCAGGTGTGTAGGGTACTATCCACCCTACAAAGGGGTAGGGCAATCCTGGTTCTGGCTTAACTGCCAGTTTCAGTATGACCGCTTATTGTTTATAGCTGTTCCTATGCATTTCAAGCATGTTTCTGCATAGAGAAAAAATAACCCTGGAAAGTTGTTTTTCTCCAAGAGGGAAAAAGCTAGGAGGCTGAAACTCTGCAGGTGTGTAGGGTACTATCCACCCTACAAAGGGGTAGGGCAATCCTGGTTCTGGCTTAACTGCCAGTTTCAGTATGACCGCTTATTGTTTTTAGCTTTCCCTATGCATTTCAAGCATGTTTCTGCATAGAGAAAAAATAACCCTGGAAAGTTGTTTTTCTCCAAGAGGGAAAAAGCTAGGAGGCTGAAACTCTGCAGGTGTGTAGGGTACTATCCACCCTACAAAGGGGTAGGGCAATCCTGGTTCTGGCTTAACTGCCAGTTTCAGTATGACCGCTTATTGTTTTTAGCTTTCCCTATGCATTTCAAGCATGTTTCTGCATAGAGAAAAAATAACCCTGGAAAGTTGTTTTTCTCCAAGAGGGAAAAAGCTAGGAGGCTGAAACTCTGCAGGTGTGTAGGGTACTATCCACCCTACAAAGGGGTAGGGCAATCCTGGTTCTGGCTTAACTGCCAGTTTCAGTATGACCGCTTATTGTTTTTAGCTTTCCCTATGCATTTCAAGCATGTTTCTGCATAGAGAAAAATAACCCTGGAAAGTTGTTTTTCTCCAAGAGGGAAAAAGCTAGGAGGCTGAAACTCTGCAGGTGTGTAGGGTACTATCCACCCTACAAAGGGTAGGGCAATCCTGGTTCTGGCTTAACTGCCAGTTTCAGTATGACCGCTTATTGTTTTTATCTTTCACTATGCATTTCAAGCATGTTTCTGCATAGAGAAAAATAACCCTGGAAAGTTGTGTTTTTCCAAGAGGGAAAAAGCTAGGAGGCTGAAACTCTGCAGGTGTGTAGGGTACTATCCACCCTACAAAGGGGTAGGGCAATCCTGGTTCTGGCTTAACTGCCAGTTTCAGTATGACCGAATATTGTTTATAGCTTTCCTATGCATTTCAAGCATGTTTCTGCATAGAGAAAAATAACCCTGGAAAGTTGTTTTTCTCCAAGAGGGAAAAGCTAGGAGGCTGAAACTCTGCAGGTGTGTAGGGTACTATCCACCCTACAAAGGGGTAGGGCAATCCTGGTTCTGGCTTAACTGCCAGTTTCAGTATGACCGCTTATTGTTTTTAGCTTTCCTATGCATTTCAAGCATGTTTCTGCATAGAGAAAAATAACCCTGGAAAGTTGTTTTTCTCCAAGAGGGAAAAAGCTAGGAGGCTGAAACTCTGCAGGTGTGTAGGGTACTATCCACCCTACAAAGGGTAGGGCAATCCTGGTTCTGGCTTAACTGCCAGTTTCAGTATGACCGCTTATTGTTTTTAGCTTTCCCTATGCATTTCAAGCATGTTTCTGCATAGAGAAAAAATAACCCTGGAAAGTTGTTTTTCTCCAAGAGGGAAAAAGCTAGGAGGCTGAAACTCTGCAGGTGTGTAGGGTACTATCCACCCTACAAAGGGGTAGGGCAATCCTGGTTCTGGCTTAACTGCCAGTTTCAGTATGACCGCTTATTGTTTTTAGCTTTCCTATGCATTTCAAGCATGTTACTGCATAGAGAAAAATAACCCTGGAAAGTTGTTTTTCCAAGAGGGAAAAAGCTAGGAGGCTGAAACTCTGCAGGTGTGTAGGGTACTATCCACCCTACAAAGGGGTAGGGCAATCCTGGTTCTGGCTTAACTGCCAGTTTCAGTATGACCGCTTATTGTTTTTAGCTTTCCTATGCATTTCAAGCATGTTTCTGCATAGAGAAAAATAACCCTGGAAAGTTGTTTTTCTCCAAGAGGGAAAAAGCTAGGAGGCTGAAACTCTGCAGGTGTGTAGGGTACTATCCACCCTACAAAGGGTAGGGCAATCCTGGTTCTGGCTTAACTGCCAGTTTCAGTATGACCGCTTATTGTTTTAGCTTTCCCTATGCATTTCAAGCATGTTTCTGCATAGAGAAAAAATAACCCTGGAAAGTTGTTTTTCTCCAAGAGGGAAAAAGCTAGGAGGCTGAAACTCTGCAGGTGTGTAGGGTACTATCCACCCTACAAAGGGGTAGGGCAATCCTGGTTCTGGCTTAACTGCCAGTTTCAGTATGACCGTTTATTGTTTTTAGCTTTCCTGTGCATTTCAAGCATGTTTCTGCATAGAGAAAAAATAACCCTGGAAAGTTGTTTTTCTCCAAGAGGGAAAAAGCTAGGAGGCTGAAACTCTGCAGGTGTGTAGGGTACTATCCACCCTACAAAGGGGTAGGGCAATCCTGGTTCTGGCTTAACTGCCAGTTTCAGTATGACCGCTTATTGTTTTTAGCTTTCTTTTGCATTTCAAGCATGTTTCTGCATAGAGAAAAATAACCCTGGAAAGTTGTTTTTCTCCAAGAGGGAAAAAGCTAGGAGGCTGAAACTCTGCAGGTGTGTAGGGTACTATCCACCCTACAAAGGGGTAGGGCAATCCTGGTTCTGGCTTAACTGCCAGTTTCAGTATGACCGCTTATTGTTTTTAGCTTTCCAATGCATTTCAAGCATGTTTCTGCATAGAGAAAAAGTACCTCTGGAAAGTTGTTTTCCAAGAGGGAAAAAGCTAGGAGGCTGAAACTCTGCAGGTGTGTAGGGTACTATCCACCCTACAAAGGGGTAGGGCAATCCTGGTTCTGGCTTAACTGCCAGTTTCAGTATGACCGCTTATTGTTTTTAGCTTTCCCTATGCATTTCAAGCATGTTTCTGCATAGAGAAAAAATACCCCTGGAAAGTTGTTTTTCCAAGAAAGCTAGGAGGCTGAAACTCTGCAGGTGTGTAGGGTATTATCCACCCTACAAAGGGGTAGGGCAATCCTGGTTCTGGCTTAACTGCCAGTTTCAGTATGACCATTTATTGTTTTTAGCTTTCTTTGCATTTCAAGCATGTTTCTGCATAGAGAAAAAATACCTGTGGAAAGTTGTTTTTCTCCAAGAGGGAAAAAGCTAGGAGGCTGAAACTCTGCAGGTGTGTAGGGTACTATCCACCCTACAAAGGGTAGGGCAATCCTGGTTCTGGCTTAACTGCCAGTTTCAGTATGACCGCTTATTGTTTTTAGCTTTCCGCATGCATTTCAAGCATGTTTCTGCATAGAGAAAAAATAACCCTGGAAGGTTGTTTTTCTTCAAGAGGGAAAAAGCTAGGAGGCTGAAACTCTGCAGGTGTGTAGGGTACTATCCACCCTACAAAGGGGTAGGGCAATCCTGGTTCTGGCTTAACTGCCAGTTTCAGTATGACCGCTTATTGTTTTTAGCTTTCCTATGCATTTCAAGCATGTTTCTGCATAGAGAAAAATAACCCTGGAAAGTTGTTTTTCCAAGAGGGAAAAAGCTAGGAGGCTGAAACTCTGCAGGTGTGTAGGGTACTATCCACCCTACAAAGGGTAGGGCAATCCTGGTTCTGGCTTAACTGCCAGTTTCAGTTTGACCATTTTTAGCTTTCTTTTTCCTACTTAAGTTTTTTAAAGGGGGGGAAAAATAGGGC
>NW_025061356.1:0-5482 GCF_019279795.1 Protopterus annectens | reverse complement strand
CAGTATGACCGTTTATTGTTTTAGCTTTCCTATGCATTTCAAGCATGTTTCTGCATAGAGAAAAAATAACCCTGGAAAGTTGTTTTTCTCCAAGAGGGAAAAAGCTAGGAGGCTGAAACTCTGCAGGTGTGTAGGGTACTATCCACCCTACAAAGGGGTAGGGCAATCCTGGTTCTGGCTTAACTGCCAGTTTCAGTATGACCGTTTATTGGTTTTAGCTTTCCCTATGCATTTCAAGCATGTTTCTGCATAGAGAAAAAATAACCCTGGAAAGTTGTTTTTCTCCAAGACGGAAAACGCTAGGAGGCTGTAACTCTGCAGGTGTATAGGGTACTATCCACCCTACAAAGGGGTAGGGCAATCCTGGTTCTGGCTTAACTGCCAGTTTCAGTATGACCGTTTATTGTTTTTAGCTTTCCCTATGCATTTCAAGCATGTTTCTGCATAGAGAAAAAGTAACCCTGGAAAGTTGTTTTTCTCCAAGAGGGAAAAAAATAGGAGGCTGAAACTCTGCAGGTGTGTAGGGTACTATCCACCCTACAAAGGGGCAGGGCAATCCTGGTTCTGGCTTAACTGCCATTTTCAGTATGACCATTTATTGTTTTTAGCTTTCCCTATGCATTTCAAGCATGTTTCTGCATAGAGGAAAAATAACCCTGGAAAGTTATTTTTCTCCAAGAGGGAAAAAGCTAGGAGGCTGAAACTCTGCAGGTGTGTAGGGTACTATCCACCCTAAAAAGGGGAAGGGCAATCCTGGTTCTGGCTTAACTGCCAGTTTCAGTATGACAGTTTATTGTTTTTAGCTTTCCCTATGCATTTCAAGCATGTTTCTGCAAAGAGAAATAATAACCCTGGAAAGTTGTTTTTCTGCAAGAGGGAAAAAGCTAGTAGGCTGAAACTCTGCAGGTGTGTAGGGTACTATCCACCCTACAAAGGGGTAGGGCAATCCTGGTTCTGGCTTAACTGCCAGTTTCAGTATGACTGTTTATTGTTTTTAGCTTTCCCTATGCATTTCAAGCATGTTTCTGCATGGAGAAAAAAATAACCCTGGAAAGTTGTTTTTCTCCAAGAGGAAAAAAGCAAGGAGGCTGAAACTCTGCAGGTGTGTAGGGTATTATCCACCCTACAAAGGGGTAGGGCAATCCTGGTTCTGGCTTAACTGCCAGTTTCAGTATGACCGCTTATTGTTTTTAGCTTTCTTTTTGCATTTCAAGCATATTTTTGCATAGAGAAAAAATACCTGAGGAAAGTTGGTTTTCTCCAAGAGGGAAAAAGCTAGGAGGCTGAAACTCTGCAGGTGTGTAGGGTGCTATCCACCCTACAAAGGGGTAGGGCAATCCTGGTTCTGGCTTAACTGCCAGTTTCAGTATGACCGTTTATTGTTTTTAGCTTTCCCTATGCATTTCAAGCATGTTTCTGCATAGAGAAATAATAACCCTGGAAAGTTGTTTTTCTCCAAGAGGGAAAAAGCTAGGAGGCTGAAACTCTGCAGGTGTGTAGGGTATTATCCACCCTACAAAGGGGTAGGGCAAGCCTGGTTCTGGCTTAACTGCCAGTTTCAGTATGACCGCTTATTGTTTTAGCTTTCTTTTGCATTTCAAGCATGTTTCTGCATAGAGAAAAAAATACCTGTGGAAAGTTGTTTTTCTCCAAGAGGGAAAAAGCTAGGAGGCTGAAACTATGCAGGTGTGTAGGGTACTATCCACCCTACAAAGGGGTAGGGCAATCCTGGTTCTGGCTTAACTGCCAGTTTCAGTATGACCGCTTATTGTTTTAGCTTCCCTATGAATTTCAAGCATGTGTTTGCATAGAGAAAAAATTCCCCTGGAAAGTTGTTTTTCTCCAAGAGGGAAAAAGCAAGGAGGCTGAAACTCTGCAGGTGTGTATGGTATTATCCACCCTACAAAGCAGTAGGGCAATCCTGGTTCTGGCTTAACTGTTATTTTCAGTATGACCGTTTATTGTTTTTAGCTTTCTTTTGCATTTCAA
Source organism: Protopterus annectens (assembly GCF_019279795.1). Lineage (NCBI taxonomy): Eukaryota > Metazoa > Chordata > Ceratodontiformes > Protopteridae > Protopterus > Protopterus annectens. The sequence goes on along the minus strand of NW_025061356.1, from coordinate 3,493 downwards.
GCATGTTTCTGCATAGAGAAAAAATAACCCTGGAAAGTTGTTTTTTTTCAAAGAGGGAAAAAGCAAGGAGGCTGAAACTCTGCAGGTGTGTAGGGTACTATCCACCCTACAAAGGGGCAGGGCAATCCTGGTTCTGGCTTAACTGCCAGTTTCAGTATGACCGTTTATTGTTTTTAGCTTTCCTATGCATTTCAAGCATGTTTCTGCATAGAGAAAAAATAACCCTGGAAAGTTGTTTTTCTCCAAGAGGGAAAAAGCTAGGAGGCTGAAACTCTGCAGGTGTGTAGGGTACTATCCACCCTACAAAGGGGCAGGGCAATCCTGGTTCTGGCTTAACTGTCAGTTTCAGTATGACCGTTTATTGTTTTTAGCTTTCCCTATGCATTTCAAGCATGTTTCTGCATAGAGAAAAAATAACCCTGGAAAGTTGTTTTTCTCCAAGAGGAAAAAGCTAGGAGGCTGAAACTCTGCAGGTGTGTAGGGTACTATCCACCCTACAAAGGGGTAGGGCAATCCTGGTTCTGGCTTAACTGCCAGTTTCAGTATGACCATTTATTGTTTTTAGCTTTCTTTTTGCATTTCAAGCATGTTTCTGCATAGAGAAAAAAATACCTGTGGAAAGTTGTTTTTCTCCAAGAGGGAAAAAGCTAGGAGGCTGAAACTCTGCAGGTGTGTAGGGTACTATCCACCCTACAAAGGGGTAGGGCAATCCTGGTTCTGGCTTAACTGCCAGTTTCAGTATGACCGTTTATTGTTTTTAGCTTTCCCTATGCATTTCAAGCATGTTTCTGCATAGAGAAAAAATAACCCTGGAAAGTTGTTTTTCTCCAAGAGGGAAAAAGCTAGGAGGCTGAAACTCTGCAGGTGTGTAGGGTACTATCCACCCTACAAAGGGATAGGGCAATCCTGGTTCTGGCTTAACTGCCAGTTTCAGTATGACCGTTTATTGTTTTTAGCTTTCCCTATGCATTTCAAGCATGTTTCTGCATAGAGAAAAAATAACCATGGAAAGTTTTTCTCCAAGAGGGAAAAAGCTAGGAGGCTGAAACTTTGCAGGTGTGCAGGGTATTATCCACCCTACAAAGGGGTAGGGCAATCCTGGTTCTGGCTTAACTGCCAGTTTCAGTATGACCGTTTATTGTTTTTAGCTTTCTTTTTGCATTTCAAGCATGTTTCTGCATAGAGAAAAAATACCTGTGGAAAGTTGTTTTTCTCCAAGAGGGAAAAAGCTAGGAGGCTGAAACTATGCAGGTGTGTAGGGTACTATCCACCCTACAAAGGGTAGGGCAATCCTGGTTCTGGCTTAACTGCCAGTTTCAGTATGACCGTTTATTGGTTTTAGCTTTCCTATGCATTTCAAGCATGTTTCTGCATAGAGAAAAAATAACCCTGGAAAGTTGTTTTTTTCAAGAGGAAAAAAGCTAGGAGGCTGAAACTCTGCAGGTGTGTAGGGTACTATCCACCCTACAAAGGGCAGGGCAATCCTGGTTCTGGCTTAACTGCCAGTTTCAGTATGACCATTTATTGTTTTTAGCTTTCCCTATGCATTTCAAGCATGTTTCTGCATAGAGAAAAAATACCTGTGGAAAGTTGTTTTTCTCCAAGAGGAAAAAGCTAGGAGGCTGAAACTCTGCAGGTGTGTAGGGTACTATCCACCCTACAAAGGGGTAGGGCAATCCTGGTTCTGGCTTAACTGCCAGTTTCAGTATGACCGTTTATTGTTTTTAGCTTTCCCTATGCATTTCAAGCATGTTTCTGCATAGAGAAAAAGTAACCCTGGAAAGTTGTTTTTCTCCAAGAGGGAAAAAGCTAGGAGGCTGAAACTCTGCAGGTGTGTAGGGTACTATCCACCCTACAAAGGGGTAGGGCAATCCTGGTTCTGGCTTAACTGCCAGTTTCAGTATGACCATTTATTGTTTTAGCTTTCCCTATGCATTTCAAGCATGTTTCTGCATAGAGGAAAAATAACCCTGGAAAGTTGTTTTTCTCCAAGAGGGAAAAAGCTAGGAGGCTGAAACTCTGCAGGTGTGTAGGGTACTATCCACCCTACAAAGGGTAGGCAATCCTGGTTCTGGCTTAACTGCCAGTTTCAGTATGACCGCTTATTGTTTTTAGCTTTCCTATGCATTTCAAGCATGTTTCTGCATAGAGAAATAATAACCCTGGAAAGTTGTTTTTCTCCAAGAGGGAAAAAGCTAGGAGGCTGAAACTCTGCAGGTGTGTAGGGTACTATTTTTTCTCTTGGAGAAAAACAAATTTCCACAGGTATTTTTTTCTCTATGTAGAAACATGCTTGAAATGCTTAAAGAAAGCTAAAAACAATAAACGGTCATACTGAAACTGGCCGTTAAGCCAGAACCAGGATTGCCCTACCCCTTTGTAGGGTGGATAATACCATACAAACCTGCAGAGTTTCAGCCTCCTAGCTTTTTCCCTCTTGGAGAAAAACAACTTTCCAGGGTTATTTTTCTCTATGCAGAAACATGCTTGAAATGCATAGGGAAAGCTAAAACAATAAACGGTCATACTGAAACTGGCAGTTAAGCCAGAACCAGGATTGCCCTACCCCTTTGTAGGGTGGATAGTACCCTACACACCTGCAGAGTTTCAGCCTCCTAGCTTTTTCCCTCTTGGAGAAAACCAACTTTCCTCAGGTATTTTTTCTCTATGCAAAAATATGCTTGAAATGCAAAAAGAAAGCTAAAACAATAAGCGGTCATACTGAAACTGGCAGTTAAGCCAGAACCAGGATTGCCCTACCCCTTTGTAGGGTGGATAATACCCTACACACCTGCAGAGTTTCAGCCTCCTTGCTTTTTTCCTCTTGGAGAAAACAACTTTCCAGGGTTATTTTTTCTCCATGCAGAAACATGCTTGAAATGCATAGGGAAAGCTAAAACAATAAACAGTCATACTGAAACTGGCAGTTAAGCCAGAACCAGGATTGCCCTACCCCTTTGTAGGGTGGATAGTACCCTACACACCTGCAGAGTTTCAGCCTCCTAGCTTTTTCCCTCTTGGAGAAAACAACTTTCCAGGGTTATTATTTCTCTATGCAGAAACATGCTTGAAATGCATAGGGAAAGCTAAAAACAATAAACGGTCATACTGAAACTGGCAGTTAAGCCAGAACCAGGATTGCCCTTCCCTTTGTAGGGTGGATAGTACCCTACACACCTGCAGAGTTTCAGCCTCCTAGCTTTTTCCCTCTTGGAGAAAACAACTTTCCAGGGTTATTTTTCCTCTATGCAGAAACATGCTTGAAATGCATAGGGAAAGCTAAAACAATAAATGGTCATACTGAAACTGGCAGTTAAGCCAGAACCAGGATTGCCCTGCCCCTTTGTAGGGTGGATAGTACCCTACACACCTGCAGAGTTTCAGCCTCCTATTTTTTCCCTCTTGGAGAAAACAACTTTCCAGGGTTACTTTTTCTCTATGCAGAAACATGCTTGAAATGCATAGGGAAAGCTAAAAACAATAAACGGTCATA
>NW_025061355.1:0-9112 GCF_019279795.1 Protopterus annectens | reverse complement strand
GACCAGTTGCAGAATTGACCCTGACAGATGGTTTGACTGCAATCCTCACACTACCTTCTGCATTCCACAGATTGATGCACTGTGGCTAACACATGAAACCATAGGCACAACACTGCCCAGTCTGCAGATGACCCTGCAGATGGTGATTCCTCATATACATGAACTGACATGGAAGAGTATTCACGACATATCGACAGGCATATCAGATAAATATATTAAACCAGCGGCCCTCCAAATCGATATAGCAGCACTTACAGTCTGTAGTCGGGTCAGGAACATCCCACTCCTGTTGGTTGCCCTTTTTTTAAAAGTGGCAATATTTGTTAGAGCTAAATCCCCAGTCCATCTGGGATGTTGTTTCATCTGAGATGTTGTTTGCCAAACATCAAATCTAGTTCCTGCTCGTGGCTGCAAAGGCCATGCCATGATCTTCTTAGATGTTGGGTGTGTTTCCATGCCATTAGCTATAGGATTTTTACCACAGCTGTTTCCATAATCAGCAATAGTGGAGGGCATAATTCATGTGAGGCCATCGCTGATCGCAGGCATTACATAAAATACTGCAGCTGCTGCTAAGCAAGGCGGGTGTGGATCTCCACATCCACCAGAGGGGTGAGGGGAGGCAGACAGAGGCAGATACATGTCCGGGGAGGGGTTGGGAGAGAAAAACTGAAGCATGTTGTCACATACCTACCAGCACAGGGTATCAAACCCCGGCGCTATGTAGTGCTACTTGAGTTTGATGCAGTTATTGGATGCACCACATGGGTTACCTGATGTGGGCCTCAGAACGCCTGTATGAAGGTGAGTGACTTGCAACAGGGATATGGTAGATATGTTGGGTGTCATACCATTTTATAGTAAATGAACAGGTGCGATGTCAACTGCTGAGGCACTCACAGGACACACATTGTTACACTTGGCAGGGGCCGGGTGCAACTCAGCAGTAGTGGGATTGCCTGACATCATTGTGCAGGTATGCACATGCCACGCAGGTCATGGAGGCCGTACTGGGCAAAGTATGAGGAGATGCCGGAACGTAAGACAGCATGCTTAAGTATGCCCTGGGGGTGGTAGTGAGTGTGGTTGGCGGACACACAGCATCAACACACATGAACATACAGGGTGCCAGTTCTGTTATGCATGGTGCATGTCTGTGGAATGTGGTGGTCAACTGTGCCAACAGGCTGTACAAGGTAGGCAATGGGTATACCTGGGGTGTCTGGCCATGTTTTGAACACAGATTATCATCAGGTGTGCCAGTCTTGCCACATGGCAGGCCACGCACAATGGGCAGCAGGTTTACCCTTCACCTACATTGATAACGCGTAGCAGCAGCATTTCGGAGAATATCAGTGTCATCTCCATACAGGGTATGTTGTGTCGGGCATGGTATGTCCATTGTGAGTCACATGTGAAGGCACTATGGGTGCAGGTGTCCATTTGGGGAACATGGTGGAGGTGCTGTCTGCATGCTCACGTGCATGTGGACAGATGGGCAGGGTGGCATGCCTCACCCAGCCCATTGCTATCACTGCGCCAGTTACTATCCTTGACCAATATGCAGTGTACTAACTTTATATTAGCTGTTACTGAGCATGTGTGTGCATATGACACATGGGTTGATTGTGTGCTCTGGGTAATAGTGGGGTTGCTAATTTGGATTTCCTGGCCTTGATGTCACATGTATAGGTATGGCTTTGCACCTCAGCCTCCCAGCTAATTTGCATCTGTTATCCCTGTATGGTTGAAATTGTGATATATAGTAGGGCCACCATAAAAGTAATGAGCAAAACCCCCTCCACGTTGGCCACACACTCATCTCTGCACAGGATATGAGTTTTGCACACACACACACACACACACACACACACACACACACACACACACACACACACACACACACACACACACACACACCTGTCATGTCTGGGAGTTAAACCCCTCCCTAACTAGTTTATTGCATTACAGTACTATGCAGTTATAAATCGCACTACAGAGCATTACTGGAGCACTTTTTCACCAAAGGTGTATTTCACAGTGACTGGGACACATCCAGCAGGATTACCAAAGTAGGGTGTTATTTCACCTGCACTGTGAGTGACTGGGCCCAAAATGCATTTACTCCTTACACAAACAGTGTGAGACACACACCCAAAACAGCTGCAACTGTCATGTGTGTGTATAGAACCCCTGACCAAAGCCTCTATCACACTACAGCATGGAGCTGTGATAGGTCACACCACAGAGATTACTAAAGAGTTTTCTCCCCAAAGTTGTACTTAACAATAAATTACATCAGCAGGATTGGCAAATTAGGGTATTTGAATTGTACTGCGAGTGAGCAGCCTATGATGCATTGCTCCATACACAGACATTGAAACACACGCAAAACATCCAGAACTAGCATGAGTGGTGATGGAACCTACCACCAGTTCTAAATCACACTGCAGCAGTAATACAGTTACAGGATGCACTACAGACATTACTGAGCTATGATTTTCCCAGAGGTGTATTTCTAGGTGAGTGACATCAGCAGCCTTGCCAGAGTTGGTATATGAATTATACAGGGTGTGAGTGACCTAAAAAGCATAGCTCTCTCACCCAAAGTTAGACACACAAGCTAACACAGTTGCCAGGTCTGGGGGTTAGAACACCTTCGAATGATTTTAATATCACATGACAGCATTGTATGCACCTACAGGGGCGTGCAGTATGTATGTGAGATTATCTGAGGGTAGGATTTGCCCAGAGGTGTATTTCTAGGTGAAGACGATGACGATGTGGCAGTACAGGCAGACTCTGATCTAGAACTTCAGCAAAAGGATAGTTGTGGAGAATGGAATGCAAATCTGAAAGCACATGGGATGAAACTAAGCATGAGATAAGACAGTGGTAATGGCAGCACATTGGGGAAATCAAGCCGTGACGAAGCTGGAGAATAGAGATAGATGGGAAGATAGTGGAACAGGTAAACGTGGCTTCAAGTATCTGGGAGAGAGAGAATTGGTTGAGGAGAAGGAGTAGTCTGAATGAAGAGGTCAAAGCTTAGAATCAGAGGGGCTGCAAGCCAACTGGCATAGAGTATCAGGTGTAGTATATGACAGAAAGAAATGCCAAAAGAAGCTGAAAAGTAAGGTGTACAAGACAGTGAATTAGTGACCAGTACTACTGTATGGTACAGAAACCTGGGCAGTAAAGGCAGAAATAGTTGAAGAAGCTAGAGGTGGTGGAAATGAAGTGCCTGAGAAAGGGTGGTAGGATGCACACTGCGGGGACAGGCGAAGAAATGAGGACATAAGAGCAGAAGCCAAAGTAGCTCCAAATGCAGAAAAGATCAAAAACAGATTCACGATTGATGGCGGTATGGGCACATGTGTAGAAAAAGCAGAAGACAATCTGGTGAGGGGAAGTTGGACGAAGACAGGAAGAAGGTAAGAGGGAAGTAGGGAGGGCTTCCAGCAAAGAGGTGGATGGATTGTGTGAAAGAAGATCTATGACAGTCAGGCATGAGTGCTGAAGAAGGCAGGGAGAGTGGCACTGAATCAGAGAGGTTGGCGATAGCACACGTTAATACGATACCCGGACCCCATGTAAATGGGAAAAAGGGATGAAAAAGGGATGATGATGACACATTTCTAGGTGAGTGCCATCAGCAGCCTTTGCCAAAGTTAATGTATATGTATTGTATGGCCAGAAACATGGTGGCCCAAAAGCATTGTTCTCTACTCAGACACACACACAAGCACACAGTTGCCAGGGGCTGGGGTTAGAACACCTACCTAACTGCACTTTATCACACAACAGCACGTACGCTGTTACAAGACACACTCCAGAGATTATTGGGCTATATAGTTTCCCCAGAGGTGTATTTCTAGGTGAGTGACATCAGCAGCCTTGCCAAAGTTGTGTGCTATATTAACTGTCTGGCGGAGTGTGAGTAGCCTAAAGAGTATTTCTCTCATACACAGTCAGAGACCAAGAGGAACCACACAGACAAACACACACTCACACAGTTGCCAAGTCAGGGGTTAGGACTACTGCCTACCTAGTTTCAGGACACCAGTATGCAGTTATGGGACATGCCATGGGGCTTAAGTTACTGAGCCACATCTCTCCCAAAGGTGTATTTCACATACTGGAATGACTCCCTCATGGGCTTGTCATGATACTGCTATGGGGAGGGTGGTGGCATGCATGAGCCATAACTCCCATTCATGTAGGGGTTGCACACATGCCGCATGTGGGCACACACGGGGGTCATATGCCACGAGAATAACGTGTATACAGCTACTAGGGTGACTACTTCCGCCCAGCGCAGTCATGTTGCACAGCTGGCACGTGCAACACGCCACCATGCTGACAGATACTGGTGACTGCTTTCTGCAATGAGGGACACCTGCACCTCATGTGTTTGGGGCACTTTGGCTGTGTTCTGGGTGGGACAGGCCCAGATGGCTCCTTGTCATGGTCACCCTCTTCAACACATCTGTGTTTGTCTACCTTTGGCTTATTAAAGTGTGTTGTCCATACATATATGTCTGTATTCCTATCCACTGTGTGTGCAAGGCAGGAGTGGTGCATACTGACATGTGTCTGCACTAAGAACTGCAACTGCCAGATATGTCTGGTCCACTGGTGTTTGCTGACATGGCCTTCATGTGTTTAAATGTGTGAGCATGCCTAGTATGGCCATCTATATTGCATGTGTGGATCATGTCCAGGTAGTTTGTACTGCGGTGCTGACCTTTGTGTTGTACACCAACAGGTAGCATGCTGCGTCTGCAGGGTATACATCGGTCATTTGTCATTGACTCTTGCTACATTTCAGCATAGCGGGTGGGGGGGCACCTGACTGTTTCTACATTTCTACACAGGGGTGGGGGGGGCACACCTGACTGTTACTATAAGGTATTACATAGGATGGTAGGGCACACCCTTACACTTTTACACATTTGCTAGGATTGTACTGGTATGTCAGGTACATTCATTTCAGTCTGTAGTCTTACCTGCTCGTGCTGGCTAGAGTGCATGCTCAGTGGTTCAGATCTTAGCTTTCTCACTACCTACATATTAGTTTCTTGACTTCCTGGCCTTCACAACTTACATCCAACTTTGGCGCGGCCTAAGGCTGTAGTCTGTCTGTGTAGGCCTGGAGTAGGGGTTACCCATGGGGCTCATTCAGAGGTCATTGTACAGCATTTGTTTGTGTTTGTCTGCACCTATCCTGCTGGCTGTGACTGTTGTTGGGTATGTGCCCCCTCAACTGGCATGTGTGAGTCACTTACCTTGTGGGTGTCCCAGTATTGAGGGTGGTGCTGCAGGGATGCCTATGTTTTTTGCACACAGTACACTCCCTATACATGGTTGAGCACAGGTAGTATCATGTTTGGCATCCCTTTTACTGTATATGTGAGTCAGAGAGAGGTGCCATTCCCTGGTTCCCTACTGTGTCAGTGCATGTGCTATGCATTGCCTCTTTACCAAGGCCAGGGCATACCTTCTGCCTACTGGGGCAGGCTCAGATTGTTCCTCCTCTGAGTCACTTTGCACCTGTGCAGGCCTTGACATAATTGGAGGCTGTGGCCTGCCCATACTGTTCCTGCTGCGGCTGTGTCTGCAGGATCATATTGGTGGCATGACACATACAAGGACAATTTAGAGACGTAGATGGTGAGTACTGCAAGGCTCCACGGATGCGTGTCAGGCACTGGAACCATGACTTGAGCATCCCAAACACATGCTCTATTATGATTCGTGTTTGTGCGTGTGCCTCATTATAGAGTTCTTGTTCGTGTGTGTGCATTTTCTGATGGAATTTGCCATCAGCCATGGCTCAGTCGCGTATCTAGCATCCCCACGGGTGACCATGTAGGATGTCCCCGTGGCAAAAGTCTGGGTAGCTGTGTCAGATGCCAGATGTGTCATTAGGCGCTTCAGGGCAGGCAGCGCGCATTCATTGTATGCCCTGGGCATCACACACAACCTAACTGATTGATGGAGGAAGCCCTTACAGTTGATGTAGACCCCCTCTCCTGGTGGTGTTTTGTATGTACATGCAGTCTGTGCCACTACCTCCAGGGTATTCTGCTATTTGGTGGAAGAGGCATGTTGCTAACCAACACTCACTGGGGATGGGGAAATATACGTGCTCACCAGCATGCTGACATGGCATCAGGAACTGGTGGAATTACCCTGGATGCTGATGCTGAAATCCCATCATGTCCCCAGTTGGCCTTTTGAAGGTACCTGTAGCTAGTATTCTTAGGCCTACACATACCTTGGTATCCACTGGGATGGGTTCCCTCTGTTAGTTCTGTGTGTGGCGTGGCGGCACAGCTCAACAATTTGCTGTGAGGTCCCTGTCCACCCTATAGCGCTCCACTATCAGCTCATGTAGACCTTGGTAAGGTTACCTGGATCTGTGCACTCTTCTCCGTCTCCTCCTGTGGAGTTTGCTCCAGCAGTATTCATCCTCAACACACTCAGCCTCTTGCACATGCTGGTTTATGATAGCAAAGGCAGACCCTAACATTTTTTTCTCTTGCTTTCGTTTTGTAAAATTTTCCCATTTGTATAGACTGGTGGTGCAGAGTTTTGGGAAAAACAAGGGGAAAAGTTGTTTGCATTGTTTATAGAGGTGTGCTGGGCTGGGCTGGTCTGCTGCCTGTGTAATTGGCTGATACTGATACATTTCACCCACAACCCAGCTAAGTTAGTTCTCATGATTACCTTCCTACTGCTGTTTTCCTTCCATTGCCTACTGTTTGGCCTGTGTGCATGATATTGCAGGTGCTCAAATAATGCTGAAACTGCTTTTTCCTGGTTTAACTTCCTTTTTGTTCCTGTAAATCCTGGTGCATGGCACGTACACCCGCTTACACTTTGTAAGGAGTACTGGGTGGTTTTAGACTTGTACCCCCTAACTTAGCTATGCTAAGCTATGCTAAACATGAGCAATCCCAAGCCACCCAGGTCAATCCACTTACCCAGTACAGCCACACAGCACACACCCCCATGATGTTACCTATATCCTAATCTTGCACCCAGCTATTTATACTCTTACACTCTTGGTGGTGGTGCTGCAGTAGCATTGTCACCTCACAGTAAGACACTGTCCTGGTCGATTCTCAGCTAGAGCGTCTTCTGTGTGGAGACATGCATGAGATAAGCGTACCGTTGAAGGTTGTGTGCATCAGGGTTGTAACTCGGCATGTAAAAATCTGCTGCCAGTCATTAGCAGACGGAGTTCGCTGTGAGTGACCCTAACGGGAAAAACCGAAGGAACCTGAAACAAACACTCTTGGGACCTGCCTTACACCCTGGGAAAATATGGGATTCACTAACCTTTCCCTCATTTGCGCCAGTTGCCTGCTAATGCATAGTTACATGCCCACACTGAGCCTCCCTTAGCAGCCATTACTCACTGGCCAGGTTATGGCAATATATGATGACTTGCATGGCAGAATACTGATTTTAGTTAGAATGCTTATTTTAAGTTTATTTTATTATTTTCCCCATGATCCCATTTGTGCGTCACTGCCCTATGCTTAAACAGGTGAGATCTGCGGAAAAAAAAATTAAAAGTTTTTTTATTTTTTTTTAAACAGTTTGCAATGCCAATGATCTTCTACTTGGCCATTGGCATGCTTCCTCAATGATATGCAGCCTTTACTATTTGGGCGTTTGTGGGTGCAGAAATGTACTCGGTTACCTAACCAGTACATTTCTACACACTATATTCATCCTGCGGACGGCTGCTAACTATGGATCTATATGCCTGTTTTGTGCGGTTTCCTGCAGGTAAATTAATTCATCTGAGGAGCTCGGTCCATGCAGCATTGGTGTGAAACTCACGTGCACATCCGGGGCTGGTTCCTGGGCTCCTTAACGTCGGCCATATTGCCGAAATAGCTCTTAGACTAATCCTGCACCACGTTCCACAGGGCATTGCATAAAATCCTTGGGTCACACACTCATGCATACCTCCTACCCACCCACACACATACAACATATAAAAAACACGCATACACTCACTCACCTTCAATTCCAGACACCATCCAGCCAAACACTACGTAATGTACGGAAATACGCAAAGCATGGATGTGAGATATTCAAATTTGTGCTTATGCTTTTGGTATTCTGGGGCACTGCCTTCACATGGTCTCGGGAATGCAGTCGAAGTTTATATATATATAGACAGGTAGACAGATAATTATTTATTTTATTTTTATTTTATTTATTTTACATTTGTTTACCGGGCTGGTCTGACTGGATATATTTCCATTTTCAGCAGAGCCGGGGAGAAAAGCTCCCTATGGGGATAAAAACAGTTCGTTATACATAAAAAGAAAAATAAGTAGCAGGTTAAACAAAGATTGAACAACGTACAGAATTGTATATATACCCTATAAACATTAAGTTGTAGTTATAAAATACAAAATAGAAAGGTTCTATAGCAGTAAAATATTTGTGGCAAAGTAGGGGCCACATTGTAAATTCTTATACATACAAAATTCTTAATGGTTTATAATAGATGCTTGTAAAGAAGTGGATTATTGGGGAAGCGATCTCAAAGTGTAGGTAGTGAGGTGAATAGAAAAAAATTGTGGAAGTCACAATTTTAGTCAGGATTGAAGCATGGGCATAACCAGTGTATTGTAAGGTGTTTACAGATTATTACAGATAGATAGATAGATAGATAGATAGATAGATAGATAGATGAAGCGATAGATGAATAGATAGATAGATGGTAGATAGATGAATGAATAGATAGATAGATAGATAAATACAAGCCTATTATGCATATTGTTGTGGCTGCTCTAGATTCTGTCTGCGTTCTGTGTGTCTGTCTTTTGTCTGCCTTTTGCATGAGTTTTCATATCCTTTCTGCCATTCCTATACCTTCTTCCTACATCCTCCAACCCTGTCCTTCTCCATGCTGCCTTTCCCCTCTACCCTTCTTGGAAAAATAAAATATGTGCCTGTCGCACAATATAGCTATATATCTATATCTATATCTATCTATATATACATATAGGTACATACATATATCGCCTTCTGACACCAGTCTTTCATTTACCTTTTTTGGTTTTTCTGAAATTTTCCTATA
>NW_025061354.1:0-5588 GCF_019279795.1 Protopterus annectens | reverse complement strand
AGTTTTGTAATGAGTAAGTGTAATTAGGAACTGGTATGTTCACATCTGAAGAAGTTTTTGTGACGAAAACGCAGTGATCAAGTTGTGATGTATTTTTTTGTGTTTTACTTATTCTATTAAACTTGGACTACATCTCAGCTCTGTATCGTTATTTTGGATCCTATCTTGACCTTCTAGTGCTCATTTTATGGTTACTTGTCTTCATTTGAGTACTTTTACCACTTTAATTTGATGTTCTATCAACCTTTTGTAGTGAATTAGAGTAATATTGAAAAACTGTATCAGACTGAGATTTTTTTACCCCTTTACCTTTGGCTTTATCCAAAATTCTTGAGTAAAGACGTTGAGAGATAAGCATCTCAGTGTCTCTCCTGGGGTTGAGGGAAAGACTTTGCAAGGTGGAATAAAGCACCTACATAATCATGTAGCAGAGTAGATGGCATGTTGGAGTGCATAATTTAAGAAAATTTATTGACTTGTGTTCATCCAGCAATCACTGTTCATAGGTTCATGTGTGTTTACTAGGCTAATGACCACAAGGGCTTTTTTAAGCCTAGCCATGTATCCCAAATCTCTGACAAGTTCTGATACCCTTGATAAGTGTAAAGCACAGGTCTGGGAGATGAATCATTTGCAGATTATCTGTGTCCATTTGCGACATAGGTTCCAAACTAGGGATGACTTTCTGGTTTCCCATCCAATTGTCCAAGTTGCACTTGAATTGGGTTAAGGAGGAACTCCGCTTTACATGGATGAGGAGCCTGTTCCATAGACGGGGTAGTCTTTGGGATACATACCCATCTCTCCAGTAGTTCCTATTTTTATCACAAGCAAGGATTAAGTCTTTAGAATGGGTAATTCTGGTGCTGTTCATTTTGTGGAGATGCAGGAGGTCCATAAGAGTCGGGTCTGACAATGCCCTGTATGCCAGGCATAGATCTCCCTTCAAGGAGACAGACCCTTGAGGCGGTCTGCATAGGACATTTTACTTATGCCCTGTATTCTTTTAGTGAGGAAGCTCATGGATATTCCTACTGTTGGATATGCCTGGTTAGGTACATACCAAGAGGGCACTGTACTCAATGATAGGTCTGATGAATGCCGAATACAGTGGAACAACAACTTCCTTTGACTTGGATGCCATACCTTTGTTGATAAGTTGTGCAACATAGAATGATTTCTTCAGCATTGTAAATTAAATGGAAAGAACAAGCATATAAAACTAATCTAGAGATAATATTAATAATATTATATCATGGTGCCAAGCCAGTCATATCATTTGATTCACTGCAGTGAACATAACCATACAGAGTACAACTCCACTGCATTATACTGAGCAGTAATCGTCATAGCTACATTTCAACCAGTCAGAATTGTGGGAGGGAAACTACTGTGCAAATAAATCATCCATGTTTGATTTTCACTGTAAACTCTGTATTTTCCACAGCAAACTACAATCAAGATGTCATCAACTCTGGTCCGATCAGAAAGCCCACAGCAAGTGTGCAATCAAAGGATTACAGCACTGATGAAGCATTTAATTCAAATGTTACACATGTTCCTTACCAGGCATCAGTCACAGTAAGAAAGTCTTTCAGACTAGAAGAAGAAAGAAAATATGGTGCCATTCAAACCTCAGAGATACAAGCACAGCATCCCTCTAAAGAGTACATCCAGAAACAGCACCAAGGGATGCAAGGTCCAGACGGCAGTGTCCACAATGCAGAAATATATGCACAGCATCCATCTAGTGGCATGCAGACTCCTGAATCATATGGCCAACAACAACTAATTAACCATCCACTGGATAGTTTCCACACTACAGAGATGTATGCAGAGCATCCATCTGATGAGATGCAAATTCCAGAGATGTGCACCGAGTATCCAAGAAAACCAGAGGGTGGCACTTGGACTCAAAATATGCATGCAAAGCACACTGCTTGTGGCAAACAGATTCCACACAGGTATGCAGAGCACCCTGCCAGCGGCAAGCATATTCCACATATGTATGCACAGCATCCCGCTGGTAACAAACAGATTCCACACAGGTATGCACACTACCCTGCTGGTGGCAAGAAGATGCCACATATGTATGCACAGCACCCGACTGGTGGCAAACACATTCCACATAGGTATGCACAGTACCCTGATGATAGCAAGCAGATGCCACATATGTATGCACAGCATCCTCATGATGACAAGCACATTCCACGTGTTAATGTACAGCACCCTGACGTTAAGCAGATTCCACATATGTATGCACAGCACCCGGCTGGTGGCAAACACATTCCACATAGGTATGCACAGTACCCTGATGATGACAAGCAGATTCCACATATGTATGCACAGCATCCTCATGATGACAAACACATTCCACGTGTTAATGTACAGCACCCTGACGTTAAGCAGATTCCACATATGTATGCACAGCATCCGACTGGTGGCAAACACATTCCACATAGGTATGCACAGTACCCTGATGATGACAAGCAGATTCCACATGTGCATGCTCAGCATCCTCATGATGACAAGCACATTCCACGTGTTAATGTACAGCACCCTGACGTTAAGCAGATTCCACATATGTATGCACAGCACCCGGCTGGTGGCAAACACATTCCACACAGGTATGCACAGTACCCTGATGATGACAAGCAGATGCCACATATGTATGCACAGCATCCTCATGATGACAAGCACATTCCACATGTTTATGTACAGCACCCTGATGACAACCAAATTCCACATATGAATGCACAGCACCCACAGAAAAACTATTCAGATGATGACCTGCAGACTCCAAAGAAGTATGAAGAGCATCCATCAAAAAATTATCCATCTGCAGAACATGTACCAAAAGGTAAGAGGCACAGATAATTCATAGACAGAGTAAATGGAATCACTTAGGACTTTCTGTAAGTTACAGGTTCAAATCCAGAGGTTCACAGGTTCATAGGTGTCTACTAGGCTAATGACCACTGGGGCCTTTTGAAGCCTAATCATGCATCCCAAATATCTGACAAGTGCTAGTGAAAAGTGTAAACAGGGACTTGGGAGATGAAACATTTAAAATAAGCGTTGTACTTGCAATGGGTTAGGGAGGAACTCTGTTTCGCTTTGATGGGAAGGAAGCCTGTTCCAGAGAAGGAGTAGTCTATGGGACACAAACTTGTCTCTCCAGCAGGTTGTAAGTATACAGTAGGCAATGTTTAAGTCTTTTTAATGGGTAATTTAGCCTATAGGAAACAGAATACAGGGTTAAATCTTTGAGGCAGTCTGCATAGGACGTTATTTATTCCCTATAGTCTTTTAATGAGGAATTTCTGTGAACATGCCAGTTGCTGGATGTGCCTGGTTAGGTACATAACAAAGGGGGCACTGTACTCAATGACAAAGCTTATTGAAAGCCAAATACAAAGGATTGCTTACCTCTTTGCACCTGGATGCCTTATCTTTGTTTATAAATTGCAAAACACAGAAATACTTCCTCACTACCATAGACAAGTGATGGTAACAGAACAGATTACTGTCTACATGTGTTCCAAAGTATCTGCCTATTGGGTCAACTCAGAGATTTGTTGTAAATGTTGACCCCACTTCCGTGAATACCAAACTGCGACTTCACAAAACTTTGAACACTGAATTTCTGAACTGCAAAATCTCGCCCCCTTTTTGACCCATGTTAGCACTGGTTTGTAGGTGTGGCGTGGTCGGAAATGTCGAAATTCAAAGTTTTGTCAACATTCGAAAGTTTTTGCAGTTCTGGTTTCATGGAAACAGTTCGGTGATGTGGCTGTTCGGTAATACGTGATCAACATTAACAGGGGTGTCTGACATTCCAAAGGATACTGTTATGCATTTCTTGGCATTACATTTTTGTCCATGGCTGTAACACCAGCTATTTATCTTGGTCATCCATTCTTGGAGAACATTAGTATTGGTTGGGGATTCTTTTACTGCTTCTAATTTACATTTGTCTGCAAATTTGATCAGCCAGAGGCCCCTGACATTGACTTTGGCCTTGGAGTAGTAGATGCCAAAAAGATGTCCCAGTACTGATTCTTGACGGATGTTGCAGGTCACTGGCCTCTTTGCAGAGATGGATTCCCCGATTCTAAATTCCTTCTGTCTGTAAGCCAGTGGGATAGCCACCATGTGACATAAGGGTTTATACCTAACCACATGAGTTTCTCAACAGTGCCCAAATCGGGTATTGTGTCAAATGCCATGGCCATGTCAGGGAAGGCAATTTGAATCATTTTGCCTCATCTACTGCCTTGGTGATCCTCTAAAAAATGTCAACCAGATTGAGTAGGTATGACTTGTCCTTAAAGAAACCAATCTGGGTTGCAGAATCTGGAGGTTTCTTATGTCATTACTGATCATTTCCATCTTTCTATGGCTTTGCATATAAGACTAGTAAGACTTGGGCATCCACAGTTTCCCCGAGTCTGTAGAAGGCCCACCTTTGTGCAAGAGGGATAATGGTTGCTGTTCTCCATTCTTGAGGCATGAAGCCTTTTTGGAAGTTATAGTTAAATACTGAAGGTGGCCTGGGATACTGTCAGTGTTCATCAATGCGAGGTTCTGGGTCATAGAAATAACACTGAGGACCTGTTCCATACTTGGTAAGAAGAGTTATATTTGATTATATTATCGGCGGGGAGGCTGAGTAGAGAGAGGGGTAAAGAGAGTTGAATTTCTCTACCAGTTGGTTATCTTCTAGCTCAATATCGCATAGTGGCTCACGTGGCAATGACCTCTGTTGCACAATCATGTAACTGGTCTTTGAACTTCATGAACATACCTAAAGAATGCCCTGTGGTACTAAGTGTACTTAGCCTTGGAGGCCAAATCTTCCTCTAATTTGGCAATGGAAGACTTTATTTGTTCTCTGAAATGTTTGTTTAGGTTGATGGGAGCATTTTGTATTCTGCTATGTGATACATCTCCTAATTTTTGTCATGATTTTCTTCCTTCTGTTATACAGCTTGTTGATGTGATTCCACCAGGGTGGCTTGTATGCTTTTTTATATTACATTTTTTAAACACTTACAGAAAAAAATACTCAGTTGTATGGAACATTAAGCTTCCAGTAATTTTAAGGTAGTTAATAATTATACCAGAAGAAACAAGAAAATAAAATATGGAGTCTGGAAACTGAAGTACTAAATATGCAATTAAAAGTCAGACATAAGAAATAGGAAGTATGCGGGTCACCAATTTGGTAAAAATTGACAATTTCATCTCTGATACCATCTAAAGTGAAGTTAATAGGAAAAAGCAATCAGCATTAAAATGTCATCAGAATCTGTATTATTATTATTAATATTATTATTTGAATCAGGTGCTACAATCTTTAATTCCCCATTTGAACCATCCACATATTGCAATTTGAAGTATTTATCCTGGAAAACCTCATTTCTGGTTGCCATTACTTCTGCTAGGACAATATCAGAGTTACAGGCCTTATCTTGCATGCCTCCTTACTTAATCTTTCATAATGACAGGGTGGTTTTGAGAACTAATCCATCTTTTTTACCAAAAGTAGTATCTGACACTAATATCAATCAGACTTCCTGTATTTT
>NW_025061353.1:0-13488 GCF_019279795.1 Protopterus annectens | reverse complement strand
AGTTTTGGCAAGACAAACCAAATGAAGATAATTTATTGAAGCAGCAAAAGTTTGCAGACGCTACAACGCAGTTTCGGGTTTCAGTTCCCTGAGCAAGTCACTGTTTTGCCAGTGTATCCGGCCATATACTGGGCAATATGGCACCATATGTCATAGCTACCTATGCCCTTATGGAATGGGTTGGGTGTGACGAAAGATCCGAAAAATGCGAATTGTATCACCCTGTTGAAAGGCAAAGAACAACAATGAACAAATACGTTTGAAAAAGGCAACATGAGATGTGTGGCACGTCTGGCTCTGTAGCTCAGGGGTTAGAGCACTGGTCTTGTAAACCAGGGGTCATGAGTTCAAATCTCATCAGGGCCTGTGGCTTCTTTTCCTCCTATGTGCTAAAAGGCAGGTGCTTTTAGACACTGTTTTCTGGGTGCAGCATTCAGAAGGTAGAGTGTGCTAACTCAATTCTACCTCACAATGAAGTACAGCGTTTTTGCTGCTCAACCTCTTGCTATTGCTTGCCAATCAGCTCCACGGACACTGTAGCATTTTGATAGACTTTTGTCAGCAGCTCTTTTTCAGACATGACACTTAATTGTGTTCCAGTCCAGATGCATGCATACTGCCAAAGCTTTGCGTAACTTTTTAGGAGATCCGAAAGCATCACCTTCCTGGCCGAAAGAAACAGAGCATCATGAAGGGATTTAAGTCACAGGTTCAGAGAACTGAATGTAATTCGGATCAGCATTCCCAGTGGAGAGTTGAGCAGTCAAACGTTTGCCAGATAGTATCCATCATCTGTCAAGTTGTATTGATGCAGTAGCACTTCTTGAGCTGAGTCGTGGCACCCTTTTACACATAACTCCTCACACTGTCATTGACATCAGTTCCCATGCTGATAGAGTTGGAGTGGCAGGATCAAACAACGAGGCCGGTTAGCTCAGTTGGTTAGAGCGTGGTGCTAATAACGCCAAGGTCGTGGGTTCGATCCCCGTATGGGCCAGCTGCATTTTGGTGGGGTAATGTGCACATAATTAGTACTATGACCTGTCACAGCGACAGTCAGACAGGGCCAGCCAGGGTTTGAACTGTATCTCACAGTCACAGCCTGACAGGGCCCGCCTTCAGGCCTGAACTCGGCTCCACAGACCTGTGAAACTCTGCCTGTCACCCTCATGTCTGGAAGCAACTCGGCTTAAGGTCTGACCTCTGTCTTGCCTCACAGCTCCAGAGTGACTGTGCTCAATTCTGATTTCCATTCGTATTCATTTCAAGTGCTGTCTGCTGTCCTGACATCTGGGTAACTTTTTTTCTGCTGCTCCACTTTTCCTCTTAAGAACTTGCAGAATGACTGGTTACACTGGCCTAGTCACAAACTGTCCCCCCACGGTCATGCCTTCCCTTCATTTTGGGGAGTGCATTGCAGAAGAGTGAGCCGAGTAGAGCCTATTCAATTACTGTGTTAACAGTCGGAAAAAAAAAAAAGGGAATGACTGATGAAGAAATTCTTTCTTCAAGAAAGCTGTGGTGAACAGTGCCATCTTGAGGCTTGCTAGCAGAGTGGTTAAGGTGCTGGTTTTGTAGACTGCAGGTTGTGGGTTTGAATCCTTGGGCTTCTTGCGAGAAGTGAATGTGCTTCAGCTGTCCTAACACCCATAGTCAGATGGATTTTAGTCCTGCACTTTCAAAGAAATTTTCCACCTTGTTTCTAGCATAAAGGCATACAGCATTTTTTCCTGCTTAGACTCTTGCGGTTGCTTGTCATCAGTGTCACAGAGAGTGCAGCACCTTAGTCCGTGTTGTCAGCATCTCTGGCCAGACCGCATGCAGTCTGGATCCTTACTTACTTACTGCTAAAGCTACGACCACCTTCTAGTGATTCAGAAAGTGGCGTCTTGAAAACTATGTCCCGTATTGCAAGCAAAGGACTATGCAGATGCATGCAGTTTTGCAAATGACATGACATAATCCTTTTAAGCAGGAGAGGGCCTATTTGAAGTTTCCTTACTTCACAGCTCCCAAAGGCGTAACTTGTGTGACTAGTTTTGGCAAGACAAACCAAATGAAGATAATTTATTGAAGCAGCAAAAGTTTGCAGACGCTACAACGCACTCGGGTTTCAGTTCCCTGAGCAAGTCACTGTTTTGCCAGTGTATCCGGCCATATACTGGGCAATATGGCACCATATGTCATAGCTACCTATGCCCTTATGGAATGGGTTGGGTGTGACGAAAGATCCGAAAAATGCGAATTGTATCACCCTGTTGAAAGGCAAAGAACAACAATGAACAAATACGTTTGAAAAAGGCAACATGAGATGTGTGGCACGTCTGGCTCTGTAGCTCAGGGGTTAGAGCACTGGTCTTGTAAACCAGGGGTCATGAGTTCAAATCTCATCAGGGCCTGTGGCTTCTTTTCCTCCTATGTGCTAAAAGGCAGGTGCTTTTAGACACTGTTTTCTGGGTGCAGCATTCAGAAGGTAGAGTGTGCTAACTCAATTCTACCTCACAATGAAGTACAGCGTTTTTGCTGCTCAACCTCTTGCTATTGCTTGCCAATCAGCTCCACGGACACTGTAGCATTTTGATAGACTTTTGTCAGCAGCTCTTTTCAGACATGACACTTAATTGTGTTCCAGTCCAGATGCATGCATACTGCCAAAGCTTTGCGTAACTATATAGGAGATCCGAAAGCATCACCTTCCTGGCCGAAAGAAACAGAGCATCATGAAGGGATTTAAGTCACAGGTTCAGAGAACTGAATGTAATTCGGATCAGCATTCCCAGTGGAGAGTTGAGCAGTCAAACGTTTGCCAGATAGTATCCATCATCTGTCAAGTTGTATTGATGCAGTAGCACTTCTTGAGCTGAGTCGTGGCACCCTTTTACACATAACTCCTCACACTGTCATTGACATCAGTTCCCATGCTGATAGAGTTGGAGTGGCAGGATCAAACAACGAGGCCGGTTAGCTCAGTTGGTTAGAGCGTGGTGCTAATAACGCCAAGGTCGTGGGTTCGATCCCCGTATGGGCCAGCTGCATTTTGGTGGGGTAATGTGCACATAATTAGTACTATGACCTGTCACAGCGACAGTCAGACAGGGCCAGCCAGGGTTTGAACTGTATCTCACAGTCACAGCCTGACAGGGCCCGCCTTCAGGCCTGAACTCGGCTCCACAGACCTGTGAAACTCTGCCTGTCACCCTCATGTCTGGAAGCAACTCGGCTTAAGGTCTGACCTCTGTCTTGCCTCACAGCTCCAGAGTGACTGTGCTCAATTCTGATTTCCATTCGTATTCATTTCAAGTGCTGTCTGCTGTCCTGACATCTGGGTAACTTTTTTTCTGCTGCTCCACTTTTCCTCTTAAGAACTTGCAGAATGACTGGTTACACTGGCCTAGTCACAAACTGTCCCCCCACGGTCATGCCTTCCCTTCATTTTGGGGAGTGCATTGCAGAAGAGTGAGCCGAGTAGAGCCTATTCAATTACTGTGTTAACAGTCGGAAAAAAAAAAAGGGAATGACTGATGAAGAAATTCTTTCTTCAAGAAAGCTGTGGTGAACAGTGCCATCTTGAGGCTTGCTAGCAGAGTGGTTAAGGTGCTGGTTTTGTAGACTGCAGGTTGTGGGTTTGAATCCTTGGGCTTCTTGCGAGAAGTGAATGTGCTTCAGCTGTCCTAACACCCATAGTCAGATGGATTTTAGTCCTGCACTTTCAAAGAAATTTTCCACCTTGTTTCTAGCATAAAGGCATACAGCATTTTTCCTGCTTAGACTCTTGCGGTTGCTTGTCATCAGTGTCACAGAGAGTGCAGCACCTTAGTCCGTGTTGTCAGCATCTCTGGCCAGACCGCATGCAGTCTGGATCCTTACTTACTTACTGCTAAAGCTACGACCACCTTCTAGTGATTCAGAAAGTGGCGTCTTGAAAACTATGTCCCGTATTGCAAGCAAAGGACTATGCAGATGCATGCAGTTTTGCAAATGACATGACATAATCCTTTTAAGCAGGAGAGGGCCTATTTGAAGTTTCCTTACTTCACAGCTCCCAAAGGCGTAACTTGTGTGACTAGTTTTGGCAAGACAAACCAAATGAAGATAATTTATTGAAGCAGCAAAAGTTTGCAGACGCTACAACGCACTCGGGTTTCAGTTCCCTGAGCAAGTCACTGTTTTGCCAGTGTATCCGGCCATATACTGGGCAATATGGCACCATATGTCATAGCTACCTATGCCCTTATGGAATGGGTTGGGTGTGACGAAAGATCCGAAAAATGCGAATTGTATCACCCTGTTGAAAGGCAAAGAACAACAATGAACAAATACGTTTGAAAAAGGCAACATGAGATGTGTGGCACGTCTGGCTCTGTAGCTCAGGGGTTAGAGCACTGGTCTTGTAAACCAGGGGTCATGAGTTCAAATCTCATCAGGGCCTGTGGCTTCTTTTCCTCCTATGTGCTAAAAGGCAGGTGCTTTTAGACACTGTTTTCTGGGTGCAGCATTCAGAAGGTAGAGTGTGCTAACTCAATTCTACCTCACAATGAAGTACAGCGTTTTTGCTGCTCAACCTCTTGCTATTGCTTGCCAATCAGCTCCACGGACACTGTAGCATTTTGATAGACTTTTGTCAGCAGCTCTTTTTCAGACATGACACTTAATTGTGTTCCAGTCCAGATGCATGCATACTGCCAAAGCTTTGCGTAACTTTTTAGGAGATCCGAAAGCATCACCTTCCTGGCCGAAAGAAACAGAGCATCATGAAGGGATTTAAGTCACAGGTTCAGAGAACTGAATGTAATTCGGATCAGCATTCCCAGTGGAGAGTTGAGCAGTCAAACGTTTGCCAGATAGTATCCATCATCTGTCAAGTTGTATTGATGCAGTAGCACTTCTTGAGCTGAGTCGTGGCACCCTTTTACACATAACTCCTCACACTGTCATTGACATCAGTTCCCATGCTGATAGAGTTGGAGTGGCAGGATCAAACAACGAGGCCGGTTAGCTCAGTTGGTTAGAGCGTGGTGCTAATAACGCCAAGGTCGTGGGTTCGATCCCCGTATGGGCCAGCTGCATTTTGGTGGGGTAATGTGCACATAATTAGTACTATGACCTGTCACAGCGACAGTCAGACAGGGCCAGCCAGGGTTTGAACTGTATCTCACAGTCACAGCCTGACAGGGCCC
The DNA here is from genome assembly GCF_019279795.1 of Protopterus annectens. Lineage (NCBI taxonomy): Eukaryota > Metazoa > Chordata > Ceratodontiformes > Protopteridae > Protopterus > Protopterus annectens. The sequence continues at coordinate 8,311 of NW_025061353.1, read as the reverse complement.
GCCTTCAGGCCTGAACTCGGCTCCACAGACCTGTGAAACTCTGCCTGTCACCCTCATGTCTGGAAGCAACTCGGCTTAAGGTCTGACCTCTGTCTTGCCTCACAGCTCCAGAGTGACTGTGCTCAATTCTGATTTCCATTCGTATTCATTTCAAGTGCTGTCTGCTGTCCTGACATCTGGGTAACTTTTTTTCTGCTGCTCCACTTTTCCTCTTAAGAACTTGCAGAATGACTGGTTACACTGGCCTAGTCACAAACTGTCCCCCCACGGTCATGCCTTCCCTTCATTTTGGGGAGTGCATTGCAGAAGAGTGAGCCGAGTAGAGCCTATTCAATTACTGTGTTAACAGTCGGAAAAAAAAAAAAAAGGGAATGACTGATGAAGAAATTCTTTCTTCAAGAAAGCTGTGGTGAACAGTGCCATCTTGAGGCTTGCTAGCAGAGTGGTTAAGGTGCTGGTTTTGTAGACTGCAGGTTGTGGGTTTGAATCCTTGGGCTTCTTGCGAGAAGTGAATGTGCTTCAGCTGTCCTAACACCCATAGTCAGATGGATTTTAGTCCTGCACTTTCAAAGAAATTTTCCACCTTGTTTCTAGCATAAAGGCATACAGCATTTTTTCCTGCTTAGACTCTTGCGGTTGCTTGTCATCAGTGTCACAGAGAGTGCAGCACCTTAGTCCGTGTTGTCAGCATCTCTGGCCAGACCGCATGCAGTCTGGATCCTTACTTACTTACTGCTAAAGCTACGACCACCTTCTAGTGATTCAGAAAGTGGCGTCTTGAAAACTATGTCCCGTATTGCAAGCAAAGGACTATGCAGATGCATGCAGTTTTGCAAATGACATGACATAATCCTTTTAAGCAGGAGAGGGCCTATTTGAAGTTTCCTTACTTCACAGCTCCCAAAGGCGTAACTTGTGTGACTAGTTTTGGCAAGACAAACCAAATGAAGATAATTTATTGAAGCAGCAAAAGTTTGCAGACGCTACAACGCACTCGGGTTTCAGTTCCCTGAGCAAGTCACTGTTTTGCCAGTGTATCCGGCCATATACTGGGCAATATGGCACCATATGTCATAGCTACCTATGCCCTTATGGAATGGGTTGGGTGTGACGAAAGATCCGAAAAATGCGAATTGTATCACCCTGTTGAAAGGCAAAGAACAACAATGAACAAATACGTTTGAAAAAGGCAACATGAGATGTGTGGCACGTCTGGCTCTGTAGCTCAGGGGTTAGAGCACTGGTCTTGTAAACCAGGGGTCATGAGTTCAAATCTCATCAGGGCCTGTGGCTTCTTTTCCTCCTATGTGCTAAAAGGCAGGTGCTTTTAGACACTGTTTTCTGGGTGCAGCATTCAGAAGGTAGAGTGTGCTAACTCAATTCTACCTCACAATGAAGTACAGCGTTTTTGCTGCTCAACCTCTTGCTATTGCTTGCCAATCAGCTCCACGGACACTGTAGCATTTTGATAGACTTTTGTCAGCAGCTCTTTTCAGACATGACACTTAATTGTGTTCCAGTCCAGATGCATGCATACTGCCAAAGCTTTGCGTAACTTTTTAGGAGATCCGAAAGCATCACCTTCCTGGCCGAAAGAAACAGAGCATCATGAAGGGATTTAAGTCACAGGTTCAGAGAACTGAATGTAATTCGGATCAGCATTCCCAGTGGAGAGTTGAGCAGTCAAACGTTTGCCAGATAGTATCCATCATCTGTCAAGTTGTATTGATGCAGTAGCACTTCTTGAGCTGAGTCGTGGCACCCTTTTACACATAACTCCTCACACTGTCATTGACATCAGTTCCCATGCTGATAGAGTTGGAGTGGCAGGATCAAACAACGAGGCCGGTTAGCTCAGTTGGTTAGAGCGTGGTGCTAATAACGCCAAGGTCGTGGGTTCGATCCCCGTATGGGCCAGCTGCATTTTGGTGGGGTAATGTGCACATAATTAGTACTATGACCTGTCACAGCGACAGTCAGACAGGGCCAGCCAGGGTTTGAACTGTATCTCACAGTCACAGCCTGACAGGGCCCGCCTTCAGGCCTGAACTCGGCTCCACAGACCTGTGAAACTCTGCCTGTCACCCTCATGTCTGGAAGCAACTCGGCTTAAGGTCTGACCTCTGTCTTGCCTCACAGCTCCAGAGTGACTGTGCTCAATTCTGATTTCCATTCGTATTCATTTCAAGTGCTGTCTGCTGTCCTGACATCTGGGTAACTTTTTTTCTGCTGCTCCACTTTTCCTCTTAAGAACTTGCAGAATGACTGGTTACACTGGCCTAGTCACAAACTGTCCCCCCACGGTCATGCCTTCCCTTCATTTTGGGGAGTGCATTGCAGAAGAGTGAGCCGAGTAGAGCCTATTCAATTACTGTGTTAACAGTCGGAAAAAAAAAAAGGGAATGACTGATGAAGAAATTCTTTCTTCAAGAAAGCTGTGGTGAACAGTGCCATCTTGAGGCTTGCTAGCAGAGTGGTTAAGGTGCTGGTTTTGTAGACTGCAGGTTGTGGGTTTGAATCCTTGGGCTTCTTGCGAGAAGTGAATGTGCTTCAGCTGTCCTAACACCCATAGTCAGATGGATTTTAGTCCTGCACTTTCAAAGAAATTTTCCACCTTGTTTCTAGCATAAAGGCATACAGCATTTTTCCTGCTTAGACTCTTGCGGTTGCTTGTCATCAGTGTCACAGAGAGTGCAGCACCTTAGTCCGTGTTGTCAGCATCTCTGGCCAGACCGCATGCAGTCTGGATCCTTACTTACTTACTGCTAAAGCTACGACCACCTTCTAGTGATTCAGAAAGTGGCGTCTTGAAAACTATGTCCCGTATTGCAAGCAAAGGACTATGCAGATGCATGCAGTTTTGCAAATGACATGACATAATCCTTTTAAGCAGGAGAGGGCCTATTTGAAGTTTCCTTACTTCACAGCTCCCAAAGGCGTAACTTGTGTGACTAGTTTTGGCAAGACAAACCAAATGAAGATAATTTATTGAAGCAGCAAAAGTTTGCAGACGCTACAACGCACTCGGGTTTCAGTTCCCTGAGCAAGTCACTGTTTTGCCAGTGTATCCGGCCATATACTGGGCAATATGGCACCATATGTCATAGCTACCTATGCCCTTATGGAATGGGTTGGGTGTGACGAAAGATCCGAAAAATGCGAATTGTATCACCCTGTTGAAAGGCAAAGAACAACAATGAACAAATACGTTTGAAAAAGGCAACATGAGATGTGTGGCACGTCTGGCTCTGTAGCTCAGGGGTTAGAGCACTGGTCTTGTAAACCAGGGGTCATGAGTTCAAATCTCATCAGGGCCTGTGGCTTCTTTTCCTCCTATGTGCTAAAAGGCAGGTGCTTTTAGACACTGTTTTCTGGGTGCAGCATTCAGAAGGTAGAGTGTGCTAACTCAATTCTACCTCACAATGAAGTACAGCGTTTTGCTCCTCAACCTCTTGCTATTGCTTGCCAACCAGCTCCACGGACACTGTAGCATTTTGATAGACTTTTGTCAGCAGCTTTTTCAGACATGACACTTAATTGTGTTCCAGTCCAGATGCATGCATACTGCCAAAGCTTTGCGTAACTTTTTAGGAGATCCGAAAGCATCACCTTCCTGGCCGAAAGAAACAGAGCATCATGAAGGGATTTAAGTCACAGGTTCAGAGAACTGAATGTAATTCGGATCAGCATTCCCAGTGGAGAGTTGAGCAGTCAAACGTTTGCCAGATAGTATCCATCATCTGTCAAGTTGTATTGATGCAGTAGCACTTCTTGAGCTGAGTCGTGGCACCCTTTTACACATAACTCCTCACACTGTCATTGACATCAGTTCCCATGCTGATAGAGTTGGAGTGGCAGGATCAAACAACGAGGCCGGTTAGCTCAGTTGGTTAGAGCGTGGTGCTAATAACGCCAAGGTCGTGGGTTCGATCCCCGTATGGGCCAGCTGCATTTTGGTGGGGTAATGTGCACATAATTAGTACTATGACCTGTCACAGCGACAGTCAGACAGGGCCAGCCAGGGTTTGAACTGTATCTCACAGTCACAGCCTGACAGGGCCCGCCTTCAGGCCTGAACTCGGCTCCACAGACCTGTGAAACTCTGCCTGTCACCCTCATGTCTGGAAGCAACTCGGCTTAAGGTCTGACCTCTGTCTTGCCTCACAGCTCCAGAGTGACTGTGCTCAATTCTGATTTCCATTCGTATTCATTTCAAGTGCTGTCTGCTGTCCTGACATCTGGGTAACTTTTTTTCTGCTGCTCCACTTTTCCTCTTAAGAACTTGCAGAATGACTGGTTACACTGGCCTAGTCACAAACTGTCCCCCCACGGTCATGCCTTCCCTTCATTTTGGGGAGTGCATTGCAGAAGAGTGAGCCGAGTAGAGCCTATTCAATTACTGTGTTAACAGTCGGAAAAAAAAAAAAGGGAATGACTGATGAAGAAATTCTTTCTTCAAGAAAGCTGTGGTGAACAGTGCCATCTTGAGGCTTGCTAGCAGAGTGGTTAAGGTGCTGGTTTTGTAGACTGCAGGTTGTGGGTTTGAATCCTTGGGCTTCTTGCGAGAAGTGAATGTGCTTCAGCTGTCCTAACACCCATAGTCAGATGGATTTTAGTCCTGCACTTTCAAAGAAATTTTCCACCTTGTTTCTAGCATAAAGGCATACAGCATTTTTCCTGCTTAGACTCTTGCGGTTGCTTGTCATCAGTGTCACAGAGAGTGCAGCACCTTAGTCCGTGTTGTCAGCATCTCTGGCCAGACCGCATGCAGTCTGGATCCTTACTTACTTACTGCTAAAGCTACGACCACCTTCTAGTGATTCAGAAAGTGGCGTCTTGAAAACTATGTCCCGTATTGCAAGCAAAGGACTATGCAGATGCATGCAGTTTTGCAAATGACATGACATAATCCTTTTAAGCAGGAGAGGGCCTATTTGAAGTTTCCTTACTTCACAGCTCCCAAAGGCGTAACTTGTGTGACTAGTTTTGGCAAGACAAACCAAATGAAGATAATTTATTGAAGCAGCAAAAGTTTGCAGACGCTACAACGCACTTTCGGGTTTCAGTTCCCTGAGCAAGTCACTGTTTTGCCAGTGTATCCGGCCATATACTGGGCAATATGGCACCATATGTCATAGCTACCTATGCCCTTATGGAATGGGTTGGGTGTGACGAAAGATCCGAAAAATGCGAATTGTATCACCCTGTTGAAAGGCAAAGAACAACAATGAACAAATACGTTTGAAAAAGGCAACATGAGATGTGTGGCACGTCTGGCTCTGTAGCTCAGGGGTTAGAGCACTGGTCTTGTAAACCAGGGGTCATGAGTTCAAATCTCATCAGGGCCTGTGGCTTCTTTTCCTCCTATGTGCTAAAAGGCAGGTGCTTTTAGACACTGTTTTCTGGGTGCAGCATTCAGAAGGTAGAGTGTGCTAACTCAATTCTACCTCACAATGAAGTACAGCGTTTTGCTGCTCAACCTCTTGCTATTGCTTGCCAATCAGCTCCACGGACACTGTAGCATTTTGATAGACTTTTGTCAGCAGCTCTTTTTCAGACATGACACTTAATTGTGTTCCAGTCCAGATGCATGCATACTGCCAAAGCTTTGCGTAACTTTTTAGGAGATCCGAAAGCATCACCTTCCTGGCCGAAAGAAACAGAGCATCATGAAGGGATTTAAGTCACAGGTTCAGAGAACTGAATGTAATTCGGATCAGCATTCCCAGTGGAGAGTTGAGCAGTCAAACGTTTGCCAGATAGTATCCATCATCTGTCAAGTTGTATTGATGCAGTAGCACTTCTTGAGCTGAGTCGTGGCACCCTTTTACACATAACTCCTCACACTGTCATTGACATCAGTTCCCATGCTGATAGAGTTGGAGTGGCAGGATCAAACAACGAGGCCGGTTAGCTCAGTTGGTTAGAGCGTGGTGCTAATAACGCCAAGGTCGTGGGTTCGATCCCCGTATGGGCCAGCTGCATTTTGGTGGGGTAATGTGCACATAATTAGTACTATGACCTGTCACAGCGACAGTCAGACAGGGCCAGCCAGGGTTTGAACTGTATCTCACAGTCACAGCCTGACAGGGCCCGCCTTCAGGCCTGAACTCGGCTCCACAGACCTGTGAAACTCTGCCTGTCACCCTCATGTCTGGAAGCAACTCGGCTTAAGGTCTGACCTCTGTCTTGCCTCACAGCTCCAGAGTGACTGTGCTCAATTCTGATTTCCATTCGTATTCATTTCAAGTGCTGTCTGCTGTCCTGACATCTGGGTAACTTTTTTTCTGCTGCTCCACTTTTCCTCTTAAGAACTTGCAGAATGACTGGTTACACTGGCCTAGTCACAAACTGTCCCCCCACGGTCATGCCTTCCCTTCATTTTGGGGAGTGCATTGCAGAAGAGTGAGCCGAGTAGAGCCTATTCAATTACTGTGTTAACAGTCGGAAAAAAAAAAAAAAGGGAATGACTGATGAAGAAATTCTTTCTTCAAGAAAGCTGTGGTGAACAGTGCCATCTTGAGGCTTGCTAGCAGAGTGGTTAAGGTGCTGGTTTTGTAGACTGCAGGTTGTGGGTTTGAATCCTTGGGCTTCTTGCGAGAAGTGAATGTGCTTCAGCTGTCCTAACACCCATAGTCAGATGGATTTTAGTCCTGCACTTTCAAAGAAATTTTCCACCTTGTTTCTAGCATAAAGGCATACAGCATTTTTCCTGCTTAGACTCTTGCGGTTGCTTGTCATCAGTGTCACAGAGAGTGCAGCACCTTAGTCCGTGTTGTCAGCATCTCTGGCCAGACCGCATGCAGTCTGGATCCTTACTTACTTACTGCTAAAGCTACGACCACCTTCTAGTGATTCAGAAAGTGGCGTCTTGAAAACTATGTCCCGTATTGCAAGCAAAGGACTATGCAGATGCATGCAGTTTTGCAAATGACATGACATAATCCTTTTAAGCAGGAGAGGGCCTATTTGAAGTTTCCTTACTTCACAGCTCCCAAAGGCGTAACTTGTGTGACTAGTTTTGGCAAGACAAACCAAATGAAGATAATTTATTGAAGCAGCAAAAGTTTGCAGACGCTACAACGCACTCGGGTTTCAGTTCCCTGAGCAAGTCACTGTTTTGCCAGTGTATCCGGCCATATACTGGGCAATATGGCACCATATGTCATAGCTACCTATGCCCTTATGGAATGGGTTGGGTGTGACGAAAGATCCGAAAAATGCGAATTGTATCACCCTGTTGAAAGGCAAAGAACAACAATGAACAAATACGTTTGAAAAAGGCAACATGAGATGTGTGGCACGTCTGGCTCTGTAGCTCAGGGGTTAGAGCACTGGTCTTGTAAACCAGGGGTCATGAGTTCAAATCTCATCAGGGCCTGTGGCTTCTTTTCCTCCTATGTGCTAAAAGGCAGGTGCTTTTAGACACTGTTTTCTGGGTGCAGCATTCAGAAGGTAGAGTGTGCTAACTCAATTCTACCTCACAATGAAGTACAGCGTTTTTGCTGCTCAACCTCTTGCTATTGCTTGCCAATCAGCTCCACGGACACTGTAGCATTTTGATAGACTTTTGTCAGCAGCTCTTTTTCAGACATGACACTTAATTGTGTTCCAGTCCAGATGCATGCATACTGCCAAAGCTTTGCGTAACTTTTTAGGAGATCCGAAAGCATCACCTTCCTGGCCGAAAGAAACAGAGCATCATGAAGGGATTTAAGTCACAGGTTCAGAGAACTGAATGTAATTCGGATCAGCATTCCCAGTGGAGAGTTGAGCAGTCAAACGTTTGCCAGATAGTATCCATCATCTGTCAAGTTGTATTGATGCAGTAGCACTTCTTGAGCTGAGTCGTGGCACCCTTTTACACATAACTCCTCACACTGTCATTGACATCAGTTCCCATGCTGATAGAGTTGGAGTGGCAGGATCAAACAACGAGGCCGGTTAGCTCAGTTGGTTAGAGCGTGGTGCTAATAACGCCAAGGTCGTGGGTTCGATCCCCGTATGGGCCAGCTGCATTTTGGTGGGGTAATGTGCACATAATTAGTACTATGACCTGTCACAGCGACAGTCAGACAGGGCCAGCCAGGGTTTGAACTGTATCTCACAGTCACAGCCTGACAGGGCCCGCCTTCAGGCCTGAACTCGGCTCCACAGACCTGTGAAACTCTGCCTGTCACCCTCATGTCTGGAAGCAACTCGGCTTAAGGTCTGACCTCTGTCTTGCCTCACAGCTCCAGAGTGACTGTGCTCAATTCTGATTTCCATTCGTATTCATTTCAAGTGCTGTCTGCTGTCCTGACATCTAGGT
>NW_025061352.1:0-5997 GCF_019279795.1 Protopterus annectens | reverse complement strand
AAAAAAAAAAAAAAAAAAACAAAAAATTTTTTTTAAAAAATTTTTTTTTTTGAATGAATGGTTAAATGAAGTTTTTATGTATAAAGAATTATGTTGTAGAATACTTAAATTCATATGGAAGATGGAAGATAGAAGACAATTAAAAATTGGAGATTGATAGTATTGAATAATGATTGTAAGACATTTATGAAAATAATACAAAAAAAGATTTGAAACTAAAATGGAAAATATTATGGAAGATAGCATATATAGTTTAAAGGGGAAGGGATGTCAAGATAGTTAGAGAAAATGTGGATGATATTATGAACAGAAAAGAAGAAGTGAAAATCTTGATAGGAAACCTTAAGGCATTTGACACAATTGGACAAGAAATCTTATGGGTAATAATAAAAGAAGAATATAACATAAGTGAAAAGTTAGGAAATTATGTATGCCAGAGTATAGTAATAATCAAGTAAAAATACTTGTAAATGTCTGGTTAAGCCAAGATGTACTTATAAAGAGTGGTATAAGAAAGTGATGTCCAATGAGCTGTATACTCTTTGGGGGTCTATATTAGTTCACCAAAAGTCATTTTCAGTGAATTGAATGAATGATATCCAAACTGCCCAAGATGTAAATACAGGTTTATTCCAAACGCATAAAAACAGAGAACACTCCAGAGTAGCAGCACCAAATCACCAATAACCCAGGTTTCGTCCCAAGGAAATGACTTCATCAGATTGGTGATGTAGTACCACTAATTTATACCAAACTAAGTTAAACAATTACACTCAATTACCAATTAGTTAATTTAAAAACAATCCCTAACTATAACAGCTAGTATCTAAACTTGTTTAATCAGTTTACCTATACAGGGTTGGTATATACTACATAAACTCAGATATAATGTGTATAAAAATCATATACATAAGTATATTGTATTTTAACCTACACTTATATTAATTAATACTTGTTCTAAAAATATGTGTGTTGTGTGTGTGTAAATATAAATTAAAATCAGTAAAATTGGCAACAAATACCTAAATGTATATGTATAATGAGTCCAAGACCTAACTAATAACACATTCACATAGTAAAGACAATAATGAAAATTTTTTTATATATGTGAAGTTAAATTAGACCACTAACTAATACTTAATATTGAAGGTTAAAAACTTATATGTTTTGAATGTTTTTTATTTTGAGCCAGGGCTTGATTGAAATGAATTCATTCAAGCCTGGGTCATTGCAGAAGATCAAGTCCTAAAGTTGCCATATAAACTCACTCATGTCTAAATGGTACTGGGTGATTCTTCCTTGTTGGTCAGAAATCACCTGCTGTATGACACAAAACTTGAAATTATGGCTACCATTGGTCATAATATGTCTTGCCAAGGCATTTACAGGTTTTTTATGTTGTATATCTAGAATATGTTCTTTTATTCTATCCCTGAACCTTCTACAGGTTTTCCCTACATAGAATGCCCTGCATTGTTGACACTTGGCCAAATAAACCAAATTTTTAGTATAACAATCAAAATGACCATTAATTGCAATATCACAGTTGTTTACAGAAATTTTGTGTCCTGTTGTCCAAATATATTTGCATGTGGTACATCTACCACACTTGTAATTACCTTTACATTTATTACGAGTGATCTTGACGTCAGCCATACCCCTTTCAAAAATATCTTTCAGTGACAAATCCTTCTTAAATACAAATTTTGGTTTGTGTGAATAAAGCCTTTGTTCCTCCTTATTTTTGTGAAATATCTCCCAGTATTTCATAACAATGTTGACTATGAACTCGGTATCCCTGTTGTACTTAAGAATGTATAATATGGTGTCACTACCAAATGTGTTTTGTTCTCTATTGTGTATGGAGTACCCAAACTGGTCTGTATCTGATATAATAATTGGAACCATTATCTTGTTGTTCCTTTTGAAAACAATTTCTTTTTTCAAATCATCACATAATTTTTTCGGATACCCCCTATTAAGAAACATTCCTATCACAAACTCTAATTCGTTCTCAAAGTCCACATTATCACTGACCATACGCACTACTCGTACCATCTGCCCTTTCACTATGGCTTTCTTTTGATGTTTGGGGTGCCAACTGTCGTAGTGTAGATACGAATTTGAGAAGGTAGGTTTTCTATATATAGTTGATTTCACTCTGCTTTCTTTTTTGTCATAAGTTAGGCTTACATCCAAATAATCTACCTTCTCAGTATTGCTTACGTGTGTGAACTTCAAAAACCACACAGTATTGTTGATGTAATGAAGAAAATTGTCCAATAATTATTTGTTTCCTGTCCAAATGATAAAAATATCATCCAGGAATCGCAAATACTTGTTAATATATGGACTATATTCACTTTTGTGTACATACTCTCTTTCCCAATGGGCCATAATATAGTGAAACGTGGGTGGGGCTACAAGCTGCCCCACAGCCTACGCTCAAAGATATTTAAAATAATGGCCATGGAAATATGGAAATTGTTTTTTAATACTAATTCCATTAGTCTAACATATGTGTTAACTTTGTATCTTGTTAGTAGGCCCCAGTAACATAAAGCTGTTCCTCTAACCCATTCTAAGCCCGATAAAATTGTGAAATCACACTGAACAAATTACAAACATCTATAGTGACAAAATAAAGAGCTCTTTTTGATTGTGACCCAGTGTTTTAATGGTTTTCCAGAAAATACCACGAGGTGCTAACAATATAAGGTGTAACTTCAAGACCCTTCTTTTGGTACTGGTCCAAAACTGGCTAATAAAACTCACCTTACTACGTTTCCCATCAACTATTGGTCTAAATTTAACATTACTGAGTCCTTTGTGAATTTTAGGTATTCCAAAGATAGCACTTACTACAGGATATTGGTTCAGCATAAACTCATACTCATTTTCAATGATCTCTCCTTGGAATACCATATCATCCAAAACCATGTCTATCTTTTGGTAAGCTATATTAATTTCATTTATGCTAACTTCACTATAATTCTCTTCTAGCAACATGGACATCATAATACTATTATAATCTTGTTTATTTGCCACCACAACCCCATTGCCCTTGTCTGGTTTCATTATACGTATACAATCCTTGTTACCAATAAACTTCAATATGTCATACTCATCTTTTGTAAGATTAAATTTACTTTCATACTCGCTGTGCCTATAATGTTCCCTAAATTCCTACTCACAGATATGTTCAAAAGTTGCCACTACCTGATTCATACCAGAATTAAATAGGCTAGATTTTTTTAAAATTCTATCATCCTTTCCATGACTGCTGTTGATTAAGTCCATCCCAGCATACATCTTAAGCTTCATCTTCCGGGTAAAAAGTTTTAAATCTATTAACGAATCAACAATGTTCCCCCTCCTACTTGGCACAAAGTTAAATCCCTTAGATAAAAAATCAGCATGTTTAATACTAAGGTCAATATTTGAATAATTATACACCTTAAAATCTCTACTTGTGTTTGTTATTATTTTAGGTTTGCTTAATACGCCTTCACAAAAAACTGTGATAGTTGAAATAGTATCCTCATGAAGTAATTCCTCATAAAAATTCACAATACTCTCTACATCTAAATGTTGACGTGTGTCTTCTTCAAACAAATTATCTATTGTACTCAAATGTTGGTCCACTAATGTTGCATCAATATTAATAAATTCTCGATTGTCAAAGTTAGATACCAGTTCTAATGTGCCTTGGTCTGTGTGAATATCAGACCCTATGTTATCACTATTTACATACTTCTCATGAAAGTTAGAATCATTAGGTGGCAAATATATACTTAAATTCAATAAAACAGAATCACAAGTAATATTGCTGTCATTTGTAAGATTCATTGCTTCCATGCAAACTCGTATATCATTACACACATAGTTAGCAGGTTCGTTTGCTTCATTATAACATTTTGACAGGTTACCCCCACCTTCCCCATTAACAGACAGTATTTCACTAAAAATTACAGGTTTGTTTACTGCAACATTTTCAAAAGCTTCATTATATATTTCCGACAATGTAATCGTCCTGTCATAATTACTGTTGTTGTTTGTCCTAATGAGTGGTTCAAGTTCGTTACAAAACAGTACATTACCGTAGTCGCCAAAAGATTTAAAATGTGCGTCTGCTTTTGTTATCGTACGAGGTATTTCAATTTCGAATGTGGTTTCACATTCTTTAGTAACAACAATCTCATAAAGGCGATTTCATTGCCATGTTTGGAAGTTCTTTGTCCATCCCTTTGCGTTGGCCACTTTCGTGGGTCTTGTTTCTTTTTCTTTCGGCGCTCGCGCCTCCATCCAAACTGCCGATTGATGTTCCTCGTAGTTGATTTCCTGGTTCGTGGGCATTCCGAGGCGCCTTCCCGAAGGCGCCTTAGGCCCTTCCCAAAGGGGTCCTCCTCCTCACATTCCACGACGATAGCGGTTTAATTCTCAAGTAGTTGTCCACTGGCTCATTGACATCATCAGCGCCTCCGCCCGTGGGCTTCCGGTGGGCCAGTATCTGGATTCAGTTAACTTAGCTGTTTCCTCATCTTGAAACGGATATATACGCCCTTCCTCATACACTTTGATGTCTCGTTGTATTTTCGACAGCTTTTTATTGTATATTGCCTCACAGCTTTTGTCAATGTCTGCAATTAGGTGAACATAATCATCATAATGGTGCACAAACAACAAATCTTGGGTAATTTTAGTGTTTAAGTCGTCAAGTTCTTCTAACAGTTGGTCTACTTTCTTATTGTTATATTTTATCATCAACCCCAAGATTTTGATGCCGGTTTCATCAAATAGTTGATGTAATTCATTTAGCATATCCGGATGTTTGTCACATCCGTTGGGGTATTACGCCACGCCGAACCACGTAGCTCCCCTTAGGTACCATCCTTAATTCTATGTTTCTTTTAAGATAACTGTTTTCAATGTGTGTTCTCTTTAGCTTAAATAATTTTTTCTCAAAAATTACCATAAGTTCTGTTAAAGTTCTTACTTGCACATTTTTCCTTTTGAACATTGGGACACTGTCTTTTTGGAACTCATATTGGTTTTCTTTCCATTTTTCCTTAATTTGCAATAGATGTATGTTTTCTGAAGTATTGGTATTAGATTTACCCATATCTAAACAGTCCAGATCACAAGTCTCACTAGTACCTGTCCTCCCTGAATCGTGTGCTCACCCAACTGTTCATGAATGCGTTGGAGCATACCCATAATGTCAGCAGTAGGATTGGGCGCGGAGTGCCCACTCCATGCGTAGAACCAACTGAGGAACCAAAAAACTTGTATGCTGGATAGTACTGACTTCAATGATAAACTGAATGAGAGCGAGCATCCAAACTGCCCCAAGATGTAAATACAAGGTTTATTCCAAATGCATAAAACAGAAGAACACTCCAGAGTAGCAGCACCAAATCACCAACGCTTCAGGTTGTCGTCTCCAAGGTCCCAGAAATGACTTCATCCAGATTGGTGATGTAGTACCACTAATTTATACCAAACTAAGTTAAACAATTACACTCAATTACCAATTGGATTGTTAATTTAAAAACAATCCCTAACTATAACACAGTTAGTATCTAAACTTGTTTAATCAGTTTACCTATACAGGGGTTATTACATACTACATAACCCAGATATAATGTGTATATATCATATACATAAGTATATTGTATTTAACCTATTAATTTATATTAATTAATACTTGCCCAAAAATATGTGTGTGTTGTGTGTGTGTAAATATAAATTAAAATCAGTAAAATTGGCAACAAATACCTAAATGTATATGTATAATGAGTCCAAGACCTAACTAAGAACACATTCATTGTCAGAGTATAGTAATAATCAAGTAAAAATACTTGTAAATGTCTGGTTAAGCCAAGATGTACTTATAAAGAGTGGTATAAGAAAGTGATGTCCAATGAGCTGTATACTTTTGGGTCTATATTAGTTCACCAAAAGTAATTTTCAGTGAATGCTCATTCCATGACACAT
>NW_025061351.1:0-14559 GCF_019279795.1 Protopterus annectens | reverse complement strand
AAAACGTGTTTTTAATCTTCTGTCTTCTTGGGGATTCGTGACTTTCTAAGGCTCATTTTGGAGTACATGTATGCTAAAGACTTCAAGAAATCCTTCACAGAACGCTAGCCAACACAGACCTGGCCATTCTACCGATTATCTAAGTTTAAAATAGCAGTGTTTAAAATCTATTACTTTCTTTCGCTCCTTTGCTCCCCGACTCACCATTATTTTAGACCGAGTCCAGACTTATTGTGCCAAGAACTACAGAGGTATGAGCACCGTTGGTTTGGAAAGAAGTAAGAATTCACATAGGACTAAACATCTGCCAAATCACAGCAGAGGACAGGCTATTGAGTACAATGTGACTCGTGCTAGCCTTCCAGGTTAGCTACGGGATTTAAGACGCTTACTGCTGTTATTTAGAAATTTATGGGGTTTTACTGTCGAGCGATATGTTTGGGTCTGTACCTAGTAAATGGGGCGATGTAGTCAATGATGGATCTGATAAGGGAAGCTTGCGGTGGTAGGACAGTTTCTTTGGCTCACAGATTTCTGGCGATTCACTTGTCAAGAGAAGATGAAAGGAAACCTGACGATCGACTGAAAAATAAAGAGTCCTCCATATAAGTACTCCATTCTGTTATGACCGTCTCTTTCCCAACACGACTGTTGTTTATAACACGAGGTGTTCAGAGATTTTTTTTCGACCGAATACTATCATTTTAAGGCTTTTACCTTTAGGTCGTTTTCACTACACCGAGTATATGCATACACCAAATCTAGCTTGTGCAGACTGATGTCAAGTAAAGCACTTGTGCACACATGGATATCATACTGAAAGGTTCGTGGCTGAAACGTTTCACTTTGGTGTCAGTCAAGTGCTCGAGCAGAAAAGGACAACTGCTGAAGGGGTCCTTTAGGTGAAACATTTCATGGTGGTGCAAGTTAAGTGCTTCTGCAAACATGGTCACACTGGGGGGGGGGGGGAGTTGTTGAGGAAAACATTTTATTTTGGAGCAAGTCAAGGACCTAAAATCGAATGGGAATATGATCCGGAAAGAGACGAAGGCATTTTTTTTTTTTTGCTTTCCTCTTGTAAACCTAAAACATTCCCCTGCTTTGTTGTAGAATGATTTGCTGGTTGCTTGAGGGCATACTTCTCAAGCGTACCTCATATGAGGAATGTACCTCATTTGCGGTCTTAAAAAGTTCGTGTTCCTCAAAGTTCCACATTGAAATTAGGACACGTTTAACTGATATTCATGGTAAATATCATAATAATTCATTAAGAGGTCTTTTTTTTTTATAAGTAAAAGGAGCGTGTGTAAACCATCCCGTCGCGTCACGACCTTAGTTGAAGCTGTTAGTAAGGCATTAGAATGTGTTCCACATTTTGCCCATGTGATCCACATTATACGGGCTAGTGTTCCTTCTTTTGGAGATGGAAGGTCGAGAGCTATGCTTGAGGGCGTTATTTGGATTAGAATTCTGCAAACACACCGTGGAAACAGTGCTGCAGCACGGTTACAAATGCCTCGACTCTTCTTAGTCCTGCTAAGGTGAAAAGTTGACAGAACAAGAATGTGTGAACTAACACACGCATTCCGAAGCAGAAGTGTGTAACTCTGACTATCGTACAACGATTAAGTGATCTGTGGCTCCTCTCCTTTTCATTCTGTATTTTTTTTTTTCCAAAAACAAATCCTGTCGTGTTTCCTTTGCTTTTTTTTTTGGAAATTTATAAAAATCGGTGATCGGAAGTCTTGCCGTAACAGTAGCTGTAATACTGCAGTTTATAATACCGCCAATCGCGCCACACTTGGCCCTCTACTGTTAACCAATGACAAAGGCAGACCAACAAACCAATGGAATAGCAGAACGCGTAATAGAAAACCAATGAGAATATTCAGTTACTCAGCCAACCGTGTGCATGGTTTCGTGCCTTCGACCAATCATCAATCTGCAACGCCCGACGACGGTGAGGGTGAAGAAATAATGTCCCCAAAATAAAAACTTGAGCGGGAGATGTAAAAAAATAAGGGAATGTATGAGTAATACTAGACTGTTAAGATTTTTGCCTCGTACTTTTTGCCGTGTTTCCCAAAAATGTTGTTTTCTGGCAAGTCACCGAGTATTGAAATAAATAAATAATGACGTGCAGTTAGGATTCCGATGGCTGTCCTTCAGCTATCTAGCAAGAATGTACAGACTGGGCCGATAGTGAGGTGCCGCTAGAAAAACTGACCAGTAGTGCAGCTCCTGGTGCCATTCATCCACATTTCTAGTAGAACGGAGCCGAGCCGAACAACAAAAAAAGTGCCAATAGCTCAGTTTCATGTGCCATTGGTCAAAAATTCTGGTATTGTTTTCCTACTGCTCAGCTCTCTGACCAATAGCACATTAAAGCTAGGAAATCAGACCAATAGCTCAGTCGCCTTAGCTATCGGGCCTTTATCTAGCTGCGCTGTCTTAAATGGTTTGTTCAATTTACCGATAATACAATACAGACATAATAGACTAGTACAAGATCTAATTTCATTGTGCTATGGTTGATTTTTCTTCAAACACCGTGCTATCGGTCAGTTTAAAAAAGGAGCAGAAAGTCCACAGTGAGGCCGATGTCCCCGTGTTGACTTCACGAGCTGCTCCAGAGAGAGCCTTCAAAAAGCAAATCGTAACAGTGGAACAAACATGTAATGCGGTGTAAAACCTGTGTGTGTGTGTCCTCTCCTTCGGAGTGTCTCTTTTGGCAGCCTTGTAAAGCTCTTTGGGAGGAACCAGTTAAAAAAATAAATACATAATCGTGCTAGCAACGGTTATGAAGAGATTGTAAATGCCTTTTTAAATACACCACGTAACCAAGTATATGCACACGTTTCCCCTTGTACATGTTAAAAGGTGTTGCAATCTTGTTTGGACAAGATGCATGTGTGTTGAAACTAAACATAGCAGTGCAAATAAAGCGATGCGTTGTTTCTGATAACCCAAAGGCTCTTTGGGTCAGAAAGCTGTCAGTTCTATTTCTACGCAAGGGAGACCGGTTACTGACATTGCAATGCATCTTAAATGTGGTTGTGTGTGGGGGGTGCACTCCTCGGAGGCCCCGTTTGCTTGAGTCATAGGTAGCTCAATTACATGTAAGAGCTCCCATGGCAGCACATACTTTACACGATGCCCTATAGGGGACGAATGTACAGAACAACTGCTTTGAGCATCCACTGTGGTGCGCAGTACCCTTAAGATAGAGCATGAGCACCATCGAGTAGCTCGCACTGCCATGGCATGCAGTCTGCATGCCATGGCAGTGCTGGCTACTCGATGGTGTAAAAATAGGTCTGTAGGTTGTCTGTCGCATATGTACGTGGGTACTTGCCTGGGATGATTGAGGACACGGGCTTACTCCGACCTGTACCATAAAACAGCACTAAGCATTTCATTTTGGTGGCAAGGCTAGGTTTGAACGGACCCCGTGGGTCGTAAGGCTAGCAATCCTGTAGAAAATGTTTATTGCTATGTATTGGCACTTTAAGGGAAAGTATAGTCAAAGAGGCATGCGCCAATCTGCCACGTGGAGTAAATTTTGTAAAAAGGCTATTAAATCAAGTGCTCGGACAGAAAACTAGAATGCAGTGAATACATTTCATCAAGATTATCGTAGGATGGCGAAATCGGAACCTTTCGTAGGCAGGGTGATATGGCCCTTAAAAGGGCCTTTGGGTCTCGAGAAGTCTTCTTCCTTACTTTGATTTTGCGGGTTTTTCCGTTTTCTTAGGAAGCAGGACTGACTGGATGTTTGGAAGCACTCCGCCTTGTGCAATAGTGACACCTCCCAACAATTTATTCAGCTCTTCATCATTTCGGACAGCCAATTGCAGATGCCTAGGAATAATGCGATTTTTCTTATTATCTCGAGCTGCATTACCAGCCAATTCAAGGATTTCTGCAGTTAGATATTCGAGTACCGCTGCCAAATAGACAGGCGCTCCAGCCCCGACCCGTTCAGCGTAATTGCCCTTTCTGAGCAGTCTATGGACACGACCCACCGGGAACTGCAGTCCAGCTCGGGATGAACGAGTCTTCGCCTTTGCACGGGCCTTACCGCCAGTCTTTCCACCACGTCCAGACATCGCGCTAAATAACTTCTCCAAATAGTATACTCCACCGGCCCAGCGTAGCTATTTTTATACCCTTCTGCCTTGGCACCGCCTCTGTGTTCTCATTGGTGAGTCGACACAATTATCAACTTAGTTTTAGCCCATTGGATACATTGCGGATTCTAACATTTGCATATTAATTCTGAATTGTTCACTTGTTGACTGTGGGTGTGTTCAACTGACTATTACCTTGAGAGTCACGATTCTGGTGCTTTAAGACTTATAGGTTTCTGATTGGCCGCTTCAAATAATGGCGCCAAGGAGTTCTCTAGATTACTATTTCCTGAAAAAGGGGTAGAAATAAAGTTTTTCTGACTCGGGGAGGAAAGATCCCATGCAAATCTTAAAACTAATCTGTCTCTGTTTTAGCAACATTTCTACTGAAAGTGATATCGATCACTAAAATGATGCCTTAGTATGTTCACGCAGGTAATAGTGCCACACTATATTCCCTGGCATCATGCCTTACACGGGCACTTCATATATTTATCTAGGCAGAAACGTATAATTCCAGTAGAAACAAACAGAAAATAAATCGCTTATGTATTAGCCTTTGATGACCGCGAAACTCAGACTGGGCAAAAGACTCTTTTCAGTGGACACCCGGCAGGAAAAGCTCTTTATGAATTGCATATTTGTGCAGGCAAATAACATGAGCTAAAAATAAAAACATACTACATAACACTAAGGTGCATATAGCTTAACATGCGATCACTATGGTATGCGAGCTGTACTGTATTTACACGGGCTAAAACAGCAGATATCAAAAGAACATTCAGCATTATTTTACAGTTCCGTACACGGATCACAGACGAGGAATATGCATATTTCCCTAAACATTCACCCGAGACAGTGAAGCAAGACTGAAAATATGAGGATTTAGGTTACTTGATTTGGGAGTATAAACGGGGAACTTGGTAATGCTGATGGTTCGAGGACACGCTTGTTTAGCTGAGAGATATGATCTCGTGGTTTTTTTTTTCTCTTTTAAACTGATAGGCTAAGAATTAGTAATCGGAGGGTTACGAGTAAAGGACTGTTTTGCTGAGAAATGTTTTCAATGAGAGTTTATTTAGCAGACAAGATGCTATACAAAAAAAAATCCGTACCATTTACTGCTTTGTGCTTGGCTGAGTAAAACAGCCAATGAACTTTGGCTATTTAACTGCTATTTTGCACATGATCACAATGGGTGAAGCCCAAAGGGTGGAGATTAGCTGAATGCATATATTCCAGCTCTGTTATTCACTTCCAAAGTCTTTTTAAAACAACGTTTATCGACTATGCCAGAACCAGCAAAACCCGCTGCCCCTAAAAAGGGTTCAAAGAAGGTTGTGAAGAAACCGGCTAAGAAAGATGGAAAGAAGCGCCGTAGGAGTCGTAAAGAAAGCTATTCTATTTACGTATACAAGGTTTTGAAGCAGGTTCATCCTGATACTGGGATATCTTCTAAAGCCATGAACATCATGAATTCTTTTGTGAATGATATCTTTGAGCGGATTGCAGGAGAAGCTTCTCGTCTAGCTCACTACAACAAGCGCTCGACGATCAGTTCGCGGGAGATTCAGACAGCGGTGCGGCTTTTGTTGCCTGGTGAGCTGGCTAAACATGCTGTGTCCGAGGGCACCAAAGCCGTCACCAAGTATACAAGTGCCAAGTAAGAGTCTTCCTTCCTGACACCCAAAGGCCCTTTTAAGGGCCAGCACCTTTTCTGCATAAGAGCTGTACTATAGTAACTGACTTGTTACATTTGCTTGCGGTCTAGAAAGTACCAAATTGCACAGTATCAAATTTCTCAGCTCTAAAATCCATCTACGTAACTGAATTTCTCAGCTCTAAAATCAATCTACGTAACTGAATTTAAAACACGGTTTCTCGATTTCTGGTTCGCACATTATTTTGGACTAGAAAGTAAGCCCCCACCCATCAGCATCAGTGTAAAGGCTGCACTTCTTCTGTAATGGAATCAATGTTTTTTTCAGCCACGGGTGTAGGGGATTGGTGATTAAACGTGGTGCACCTGTGGAACCTGTTTAATGTTTACCACCGTGTCCCATGCGACTGGCCATCTCACAAGAATTCAGTATTGAACAACCACTAAAGATGCATTGTCCATCTACCGCCAGCACTTGACCCATCCAACTACCATGGCCGGCAAAGAAAACACAAATCCTTAAGCAGCTCTCGACTTTCCCTGATACCGCCTCTTATATGTATATTTACGCTGCCTCTCCAACTTTCTTCCCTTATCCGGTAAATTATTCAGGATCACGGTTAGTTGATACCGACAGACATTATTCTTTCATACTTTTGCATGTTGGTGCAAGTCCTGATCTACCAATGTTTTAAGTTAATTGGAGTAATGTTTAATTACCCTGCTGTGGACGATCTGTCCCCTTATTTTGCCTTTCTTCCAAGTTGTTGTTACACACAGCTTGAGAGGTATTTTCGTTGCTAAGCAGTGATTTACGTTACCCGCGCCCCCGACTTACTACTCTAGAGAGATCGCAGTAGAGAAAGTACATTAGCCTATTTACAGGAAATTATACCTGAAGATTTTTGTATACGGCTCAAAAGTTGCAGATATCTGGTATTTATCAAAAGTGTCATTTTATGAGAATCGGGGACAATACAATTAAAACGGCTTATCTGTGAACACAAATGGATGTTTACTGATTTCGTTTCCCGCCGTAGAGGAGAATTCTAACGGCTGAGTTTACTGAATGCCAATGTGAATAACTTGTGACACTGTTCAAATCAACCAATAGAAAAGAACCGTGTCTCCCGTTTGAAATGTGGTTGCCATAATACGTAAGTACCTTTTTTTTTTTTTTTCCCAAAAACAAATCCAGTCGTATTACCGTTGCTTTTTTTTTGGAAATTTATAAAATCGGTTCTCGGAAGCTTGCCGTAACAGTATATGTAATTCTGCAGTTTATAATCACGCCACAGAAGGCCCTGTACTGTTAACCAATGACAAAGGCAGACCAATCAACCAATGGAATAGCAGAGAGCATAAGAAAAAATCAATGAGAATATTCAGTGACTCGGCCAACCGGGCGCATGGCTTCGTGCCTTTGACCAATCATCACTCTGCAATGCCAGTCGACGTGAGGATGAAGAAATAATGTCCCCAAAAGAAAAAGCTGTGAGCGGGAGATGTAAAAAAATAAGGGAAAGTATGAGTGATACTGGTGTGTTTTTTCAAAAACGTGCCTTTCTGGCAAGTCACCGAGTACTGAAATAAATAAATAATGGCGTGCACTTAGGTTTCCGATGTCAAATACATCGGAAAATGCAGGTTAACACAGACCGTGCTATTCTACCAGTTCTCTAACTTTAAAATAGCAGTATTTAAAATCTTGCAACAGTCTTTTCCCCAAAGTGACGGTCGTTTATAACATATGAAGTGTGCCCAGCTTTTTTTTTTTCGACGATTACTACCGCGTTTTTTTTTTTTTTTTAATTATTATTTTTTTTTTTTTGCAGCTTTTAACTTTGGACCGTTTTCTTTACACGGAGTATGTGTATATACCAGCTCTTGCCTGTGCAGACTTAAATTGCTGAAGTGGTAGTGTTCGATCCTCATGTCAGGGGAAGCGCTCGTGCAGTCGTGTCAAACTACTGCTGGGGTCGGCGGAGAAACGTTTCATTTCGGGTCAGAGACGAATATACTACTGAAGAGGTCTTCGAGGGAAATGCTTCATGTCGGCATCTAAGTGACTGTGCAGAAAATAATATGCCGATGAGAAGGTCGTAGGGGAAGTGTTTCTGCAGCGATGCCGTTGGAGGAAGAGTTTCGTTATGATGACAGTTAAGTGCTTGTGCAGACTTGGCGACACAAGGGTTGCCATTTTTGTAACAGCCAAAAAAGTGACAAGCGCTCCAGCTTTTGCCACAGCCATCTCGATAAGTAAATGTGTTCTGGTTTAGTTGGCTTCACTACTAACTGTGTAAGCCTTTGCAAGTAGTCCTTGAACCCCCCCTATCTAGAGCAAGGTATTTTTCCCATACAAATCCTTCAGTATTGTGCAGCTTCTAAAAAAACAAAAGGATCGGGCTTAGCACAAGAGATGTCAATGCTGCAGTAGCTGTTAAGTAATAATGCTCCCTTTGGGACACATGCAGCAGCTGCAACGCCCAGACAGATACCCTATTAAAAGACACAAGAGCTCAAGGATGGATGGTACAAGCACGGACTCAAAGCTGTTATCACTATAGTCGCCAAGACTAGACTGCTAAGAGGCGAGGTGTCTTGCGTCATACAAGGCAATAGAGCTAGTGCACATGCGTACATCGGAAAGCGTTAGTCTAGGGATGTAAACATCTGGTGTTACAGCAATCGAGGGTGTCGGATGTCCAGGTGTGTGTAGATAAGCGGCCAAGCATGGAATAGAGACCAAAGAAGAAAGAGAGTCGCCAAAGGTTGCAGTGATCTGCTAACGAAAACTATTTTTGAAAAGCCTACGAAAGTGAAAGTTTCTTGGAGAGAAGACGAAAAGACCCTTTGTAGAAAAAGTGCGGCTCTTAAAAGAGCCTTTGGGGGTTCACTGGTCGTGTATAGGTTAAGCTCGTTCTCCTCGAATGCGCCTTGCTAGCTGAATATCTTTGGGCATGATAGTTACTCTCTTAGCGTGAATAGCACAGAGGTTGGTATCTTCAAAGAGGCCTACAAGATAAGCCTCGCTTGCCTCCTGCAAAGCCATGACTGCAGAACTCTGGAAACGAAGATCCGTCTTGAAATCCTGTGCGATCTCTCGAACAAGTCGCTGGAAAGGAAGCTTGCGAATAAGTAATTCGGTGGACTTCTGATATCGACGGATTTCTCGAAGAGCAACAGTGCCAGGCCGGTAACGATGAGGCTTCTTGACACCTCCAGTAGCCGGAGCACTTTTGCGGGCAGCCTTTGTAGCAAGCTGTTTACGAGGAGCCTTTCCACCGGTAGACTTCCTAGCGGTCTGCTTTGTTCGAGCCATAACGGTAACAACAGCTGGTCTTCCTAAGCAAGTTTAAAACAAGTGCAACTTTTCTCTCCGTGACCCTTTTTATAGGCAGTTGGTGACACACCTCTAATTACTGATTGGTTTGGTATCTTTCCCACCCCTACTGTTTGATTCGTTGAAAGCAATCCCTAGCCCTACAGATTTCGCCTTTCAGCCCCTTCAAATACTTGGACAACACCCCTCACTCAAAGTTCTATGTCGCGTACAGCACAGACCCTGAAGTGAAGTGTTCATTTTACAATCGTTCACACGAAGTTGTGCAGCACATGTTGCTGAATTCAAGGCACGCTAGCAAAATAATATTTCCTTTCTTCACCTTTCTTGACTGTTGGCACTTGATGTTCCGTATGAAGTAATTAAGTTCTTCATATTCAGTAAAGTCGGAAAAGTATATGTATATATGTTCCTGTTTAGTCTTATTTTTGATATATACGTATATCTGTTTTGTTTCAAATCAGTTCTAATAACCCGACATTTTATTTCAACGCCATTCCAAGGGATATACAGAAGGCTAGAACAATGAGAAAAGGCTCACAAACTAGAGCAGCCAGCTGTAGAGAAACGATGAAGTGGGTGAGCCAGTCCTAGCACGGTTTGACTGTACGCGGGCGGAGATGATCGTTGGATACACTAAAATGAAGTGCGCAGCTATGAGGATTAATTAACGAACGGCATCAGACACACGGTGGAAAATGTTTACTGAAACACCTGCTAAATATTGCCCCTCTTCCAAACTTGACTTCGGTAATCTAACCAACGAAAAAGCAAGTTCAACTAAAGGCACAGAGGTCCCATAGATGATTACTGGACATTGTGTCTGGCACCATTGATCATCCTAACCCAGTTTTACTCCAGTCTAATTAGAGAGCAGCAGATGAATGTCGAGACAATCCTGCTGTAGCAGTGGACCCACCTGTTTAGTATGTCATGGTCTTAATGTAGTGCATTACCAACATTCATTTTGCTAGGGTCAAAAGATAAGTGCGAAAGAGAATAATGTGCAATAAAGCCACATAAAAAGATGTAGCAATATATGCAAAGTGTAACGCTTGTTAAGTTGCCATAGTTGGAGTACTTTTATACGAATGTAAATTTGCCTATGTCACAAGTGATAGAACGCAATTAAGGTGGTTGAAAAATATGTAGACGTAGCTCACTATTAACTTGTTGATTAGACAGAAAACAATTCTAAAGCCAGTAAGCATCTACCATGGTGTAGAATGAAGTGGGAAAAGCGGTACTGTAAATTACAGGTAGAGAACAGATGTCAGCCTTTCTTGATAAAGTGCAGTGGCTCTTAAAAGAGCCTTTGGGGGTTGCACCGCTAAAGAGCTTTACTTCTTAGCTTTCGATGCTGTCTTTTTTGCTTTGGGTGCACTCTTGGGTTTCAGAGCTTTGGGCTTCACTGGCTTTTTCGCTGGACTCTTGGCTGCCTTCGGTTTAGCAGATTTGACCTTCTTAGGACTCTTGGCCGCCTTTTTAGCTGCTGCTGGTTTCTTGGCTTTCTTTGGCGCCTTCTTTTTGCTGCCGGCTGCTGCTGTCTTCTTGGATTTCTTAGCAGTCCCGGGTGTCTTGGCTTTAGCAACAGACTTCTTTTTGGCAGTTTTTTCCTTCTTGGGTGCCTCCTTCTTGTTGAGCTTGTAGGAACCCTTGTGCTGCAGCAACTTCCCTTTGCTGACCAGACTCCTGAGTGACAACAAGAGGCGGGCGTTGTTCTTCTCCACATCGTAGCCCGCAGCCTTGAGAGCCTTCTTGAGTGCAGGGAGGGACAGCCCGTGCCGGTCTTTGGAGGCGCCCACAGCCTTCACGGTCAGATCAGACACGCTGGGACCTGCCGGTTTGCTTTTCGAAGCTGCCACCTTCTTCTTTGAAGGCTTGGTAGGAGCAACTGCTGGCGCGGTCTCGGTATCAGCCATATTTGTCAAACACACAAACAATACTACTAAAAAAATAAAACTGTTGAAATGACTCCGGTTAAAAAGAATGCGGTGTTTTATACCCATAAGGAAGTGGGAGGGGTCAACTTGACTGAGGCTCTTCATTGGGCAGATTTGTAGCCAATCCGGATTTACAGGAACACTGTCTGTCTGAAGGCTCCCCTAATCAGTGTTTCTTTGTTAGAGAGAATAAAACAAAAATTATAAATTACAGCATGCACCGTCAACATTTAG
This sequence comes from Protopterus annectens, assembly GCF_019279795.1. Lineage (NCBI taxonomy): Eukaryota > Metazoa > Chordata > Ceratodontiformes > Protopteridae > Protopterus > Protopterus annectens. The sequence continues at coordinate 3,249 of NW_025061351.1, read as the reverse complement.
AACGAAACAAGTAAAGAACATAATACACCACCAAAGACAATAGGTGTGTGACCCACGCCTTGTACTTGCTCCTTAAAAAAGTGACTCAACCATGCAGAACGCTGTCTGGTTTTACGTCGGTCTCTCCTTCTACATGTATTTGCTTGTAAATGTAATCCTTTTCTAGAAAAGAAAATGTCCATGCCTAGCAGTGGTGCATCGTTGCTCATCCACAGATTACAGGAGTAATGCACTCGTTTAAGTTTCCTTCTCCATTAGCGTAAAATCTGCAAAAATAACAGCTAGTCATAGAACAGCTCACAACGACCCCTCTTTATTAAGGGGAAACGTGTTTTTAATCTTCTGACTTCTTGGGGGATTCGTGACTTTCTAAGGCTCATTTTGGAGTACATGTATGCTAAAGACTTCAAGAAATCCTTCACAGAACGCTAGCCAACACAGACCTGGCCATTCTACCGATTATCTAAGTTTAAAATAGCAGTGTTTAAAATCTATTACTTTCTTTCGCTCCTTTGCTCCCCGACTCACCATTATTTTAGACCGAGTCCAGACTTATTGTGCCAAGAACTACAGAGGTATGAGCACCGTTGGTTTGGAAAGAAGTAAGAATTCACATAGGACTAAACATCTGCCAAATCACAGCAGAGGACAGGCTATTGAGTACAATGTGACTCGTGCTAGCCTTCCAGGTTAGCTACGGGATTTAAGACGCTTACTGCTGTTATTTAGAAATTTATGGGGTTTTACTGTCGAGCGATATGTTTGGGTCTGTACCTAGTAAATGGGGCGATGTAGTCAATGATGGATCTGATAAGGGAAGCTTGCGGTGGTAGGACAGTTTCTTTGGCTCACAGATTTCTGGCGATTCACTTGTCAAGAGAAGATGAAAGGAAACCTGACGATCGACTGAAAAATAAAGAGTCCTCCATATAAGTACTCCATTCTGTTATGACCGTCTCTTTCCCAACACGACTGTTGTTTATAACACGAGGTGTTCAGAGATTTTTTTTCGACCGAATACTATCATTTTAAGGCTTTTACCTTTAGGTCGTTTTCACTACACCGAGTATATGCATACACCAAATCTAGCTTGTGCAGACTGATGTCAAGTAAAGCACTTGTGCACACATGGATATCATACTGAAAGGTTCGTGGCTGAAACGTTTCACTTTGGTGTCAGTCAAGTGCTCGAGCAGAAAAGGACAACTGCTGAAGGGGTCCTTTAGGTGAAACATTTCATGGTGGTGCAAGTTAAGTGCTTCTGCAAACATGGTCACACTGGGGGGGGGGGGGAGTTGTTGAGGAAAACATTTTATTTTGGAGCAAGTCAAGGACCTAAAATCGAATGGGAATATGATCCGGAAAGAGACGAAGGCATTTTTTTTTTTTTTGCTTTCCTCTTGTAAACCTAAAACATTCCCCTGCTTTGTTGTAGAATGATTTGCTGGTTGCTTGAGGGCATACTTCTCAAGCGTACCTCATATGAGGAATGTACCTCATTTGCGGTCTTAAAAAGTTCGTGTTCCTCAAAGTTCCACATTGAAATTAGGACACGTTTAACTGATATTCATGGTAAATATCATAATAATTCATTAAGAGGTCTTTTTTTTTTATAAGTAAAAGGAGCGTGTGTAAACCATCCCGTCGCGTCACGACCTTAGTTGAAGCTGTTAGTAAGGCATTAGAATGTGTTCCACATTTTGCCCATGTGATCCACATTATACGGGCTAGTGTTCCTTCTTTTGGAGATGGAAGGTCGAGAGCTATGCTTGAGGGCGTTATTTGGATTAGAATTCTGCAAACACACCGTGGAAACAGTGCTGCAGCACGGTTACAAATGCCTCGACTCTTCTTAGTCCTGCTAAGGTGAAAAGTTGACAGAACAAGAATGTGTGAACTAACACACGCATTCCGAAGCAGAAGTGTGTAACTCTGACTATCGTACAACGATTAAGTGATCTGTGGCTCCTCTCCTTTTCATTCTGTATTTTTTTTTTTCCAAAAACAAATCCTGTCGTGTTTCCTTTGCTTTTTTTTTTGGAAATTTATAAAAATCGGTGATCGGAAGTCTTGCCGTAACAGTAGCTGTAATACTGCAGTTTATAATACCGCCAATCGCGCCACACTTGGCCCTCTACTGTTAACCAATGACAAAGGCAGACCAACAAACCAATGGAATAGCAGAACGCGTAATAGAAAACCAATGAGAATATTCAGTTACTCAGCCAACCGTGTGCATGGTTTCGTGCCTTCGACCAATCATCAATCTGCAACGCCCGACGACGGTGAGGGTGAAGAAATAATGTCCCCAAAATAAAAACTTGAGCGGGAGATGTAAAAAAATAAGGGAATGTATGAGTAATACTAGACTGTTAAGATTTTTGCCTCGTACTTTTTGCCGTGTTTCCCAAAAATGTTGTTTTCTGGCAAGTCACCGAGTATTGAAATAAATAAATAATGACGTGCAGTTAGGATTCCGATGGCTGTCCTTCAGCTATCTAGCAAGAATGTACAGACTGGGCCGATAGTGAGGTGCCGCTAGAAAAACTGACCAGTAGTGCAGCTCCTGGTGCCATTCATCCACATTTCTAGTAGAACGGAGCCGAGCCGAACAACAAAAAAAAAAAGTGCCAATAGCTCAGTTTCATGTGCCATTGGTCAAAAATTCTGGTATTGTTTTCCTACTGCTCAGCTCTCTGACCAATAGCACATTAAAGCTAGGAAATCAGACCAATAGCTCAGTCGCCTTAGCTATCGGGCCTTTATCTAGCTGCGCTGTCTTAAATGGTTTGTTCAATTTACCGATAATACAATACAGACATAATAGACTAGTACAAGATCTAATTTCATTGTGCTATGGTTGATTTTTCTTCAAACACCGTGCTATCGGTCAGTTTAAAAAAGGAGCAGAAAGTCCACAGTGAGGCCGATGTCCCCGTGTTGACTTCACGAGCTGCTCCAGAGAGAGCCTTCAAAAAGCAAATCGTAACAGTGGAACAAACATGTAATGCGGTGTAAAACCTGTGTGTGTGTGTCCTCTCCTTCGGAGTGTCTCTTTTGGCAGCCTTGTAAAGCTCTTTGGGAGGAACCAGTTAAAAAAATAAATACATAATCGTGCTAGCAACGGTTATGAAGAGATTGTAAATGCCTTTTTAAATACACCACGTAACCAAGTATATGCACACGTTTCCCCTTGTACATGTTAAAAGGTGTTGCAATCTTGTTTGGACAAGATGCATGTGTGTTGAA
>NW_025061350.1:0-11828 GCF_019279795.1 Protopterus annectens | reverse complement strand
TTTTTTTTTTTTTAAGGGGCTTTTTTTTTGAGACAACAATCCCTTCTGTGTTGGAGGGAAGCCTTCTAGCTTAGTTTTTTTTTCTTATAACTAGCCGGTTTTCTAGTTTCAGCACTCAAATCTGTTTCTTTGATCTCGGCACTTGTTCAGAAAAAAAAAAAAATCATCTGCTTTTACTGTACTTGTGTTTCGACCTACTTTATTTTACTTTTGCATCATCTTAAAAGTACTCAATTGTATTTATTACTGCTTGGTGTAACTCATTCTAAGCCTTTTGGTTTAAACACTTGGGCTTCGGACCAGTTGTTTTGCACTGAGAGGTTTTGTGGTCTGCACTGTAGTGGGAGAACAGGTAGCTTATATCCTTCTAGGTTGGGAACTGCTGATTGAGGGCTCAGTGTCTGTTATTCTAAAAGTGTATTAATTCTGATTTATGCACTTGGGCTTTCAGGCCAGTTATTTTACATTAAGAGGGTTTGTGGTCTGCACTCTTGTGGGAGGAGAGGCTGGACTCTGCCCTTCTGAGCTGGGAATTTCTGGTTAAAGGCTTATAGTGCATGCATATCTGAACTGCTTCTTACTGAAGTTGGTGTGTCTTGTTTGCTGTGGCATAGACTGGATTCGGGCCTGCTGGATCTAGCTTTGTTTGTTTAACTTGAGCACTAATCCAGGCATTCTTTAAAGTATTCAATTGTATTTATTACTGCTTGGTAGTAACTTGATTAAAGTGTAGCTATCATTCTAAGTCTTTTGGATTAAGCACTTGGGCTTCAGACCAGTTATTTTACATTAAGAAGGTTCGTGGTCTGCACTCTTGTGGGAGAAGAGGCTGGACTCTGCCCTTCTGAGCTGAGAATTTATGGTTAAAGGTTTATAGTGCCTGAATATTTGAACTGTATCTTACTAAAATTGGTACACCTTGTTTGCTGTAGCATAGACTAAATCCAGGCCTGCTGAATCTAGCTTTGTTTATATGCTTGTTGTTTGTTTGCTTGTTATTTCCCTGGAACGCTAATTCCACCTAATACGTGGCTTCTCAGCGCTTCTCTGGATCACTAGTGATATCTGCATTGCTTACTGTACTGATTTCCTTGTTTCACTTGAAAGAAAGTTACTGTTTGTCATTTTTGCATTTAAGTTATCTGTAACACATTGCACTTAAGTTACCTGGCACTTGCTCGCTAAAGCAATTATATAAGTCAGCAATAAAAATTAAAAGTGCTACACCCTCACTCCCCACTGGCCCTTGTTTTCAATTATTAAGGAATTCCCAATATTATTCTAGCATGTCCAAAGGTCAGTTGTCAATCTCCTCTGGTCCAGCTGGTGAATCTGGGAATCTTGAGGCAATGTTACAACTGCCTCATGTACACAGACAACCCTCTCCTCCTCCCAACAAATTCCAACACATGTGAGAGATGCAACCATATAGCCAAACTGGAGGCTAAGCTCTCTCAACTCAGTACTGGCATAACCAGTCAGGAGGAGAAGGAAACCACACTCACTACAATTCCAGTCTCACATAGACCTACCACGACAGCAAACCAAACACATAATCACACAAAAACATACTCAGAGGCTCTAAATAAAGATATGCCTAAGCAGCAGAGACCTCCAAAGCAGACACCCAAGCAACCGCTACCCCAAAACAAAACATGTGCAACACATATCTCACAAAGCCAGTGTGCCGAACAGTCACAGCCCTTAAGACTAAACAACACACCTGATACACTTGTAATAGGTGACTGTATCGTCAGGCACACTGACGTCCCACTCACCAGGCTGAACAAGGAGAGGGTCATGGTGAGCTGCCTGTCGGGCGCTAGGATCCGCCACATAACACAAGCACTCAGGTCACTCCAAAGCAAGTACAAATATGACTCAGTCATTGTCCATGCTGGTGTGAATGACTTGAGACATACCTCCCTGGACTACATGAAAAGAGACATAAAGAAGCTCTCTGAGCATGTAGCCCAGGCCGGTATTACCCTGACCTTGAGTAGCATCTTACCCTCACCAAGAATGATGCCACAATATGAAGACAAGATGATCATTTTCAACAATTGGCTTAAGTACTGGTGTCATTCAAAGGGGATCCAATGCCTGTCAGCTTGGGATGATATGCTCGACAAGCCACGATGCTTCGCTAGTGATGGCTTGCACCTATCACCCCTCGGCTTTCGGATATTGGCAAAGGCTCTTGCTACCCCCATAGTGCCTTTTTTAGGCAAGTCTCAAAAGACAAACCCACCTCCATAGGTATCACAAGGGATAAGAAACTAAGAGTAATGCTACTCAATTCCAGAAGTCTAAACCTCAAGATGCACGCACTCGAAACTCTCCTTAGCATGGAGAACATCGATATCTGTGCAGTAACAGAAACCTGGTTCAGGGCTCCCGAGAGCACCCCAGCACAACCAGGTTAAACCTCATACCATGCTTTTCGGCCCCAAAACTTGGACTGAACCACAAAAGGAGGGGGAGTATCGATATTCATCAAAGTTTCCCACACCTCCAGGTTGGTGGCAAAGCACGAAGCATCATAGACTATCCATGTGCAACTAACAGTGGGTAAAACTGCCTTCCAGTTTATAGCCTGCTACAGACCACCCTCCCAAACCCAGGAACCCTACTCGGCCTTTCTGAGAACACTGGAAAATATGAAGGTCTCTCCAAACACCATTATATTGGGTGACTTCAACTACCCAAACATAGACTGGGAGCATTACTCTAACTCCAACACCCTAGCCCAAAGGTTCCTAGAATTTATAAACTCAAATGCTATGGAACAACTTGTTGCCACTCCCACAAGAGGGGAAAACATACTGGACCTGATCATCACCAGCATGGAGACTCTATGCTCCAGACCAGAAGTGTATCCCTCACTGGTAAGATCAGACCATAAACTAATCTCACTGGATATTCACATCCCAACCCCACCCCCTGCCCAGAAAACCACATTGAAAAACTTCTCTAAAGCAAATTTTACACTCCTCAAATCCGAGGTGGAATCCTTCAAAGCCCCCGGGCCTGTGGAAAATATGGCCCAGACCGCAGAATCCTTTATAAACGCATTCTATGAACACCCTCAGGAATGCATGGATCATGCGATCCCAAATAAAACGAAGACCCAATCCTCCAAAGACAGTCGTCCTGTCTGGTGGACCCCAGCCATAAACAAACTATATAATAGAAGGAGGAAGCTACTAAATGATAGAGCAAAATCCCAAAAAGGGAAGGCATCACTGATCAGTATTAGCAAAAAACTACGGGCACTCATAAAATTGTCTAAGGCCAGCTTCGAGAGAAAAATTGCACAGGACACTAAGGATAATCACAAGGCTTTCTTTAGTTATGTTAGGAACCTGGGTGGTAATTCCCAGATATGCTCAGAATTAGTCCAAAATGACAAAAAATACACTGAACCCACAGACTTTGCCAACATCCTAGCTGACAGGTTCAGCGCAAACCTCTCCCAGCAAAGGGCAAATATCTATCCCAGCAGAGTGCTGCCCCCCTGACATCTCAGATGCTCAGGTAAGAGCTGCACTCTCCAAAGCAAAAAACACAGCATCAATGGGACCAGACTGTGTCCTGGGCTGCGTCCTACATGAACTCGAAGAAGAGCTAAACCCAACCTAAAACTACTGTTCAGTCTCAGCCTACTACAGGATATGTGCCCAAAGAGTGGTGTACAGCAACAGTGGTCCCTCTTCATAATGGTGGTGCCTCAATGGATCCTGGAAACTATTGCCCCATAAGCCTGACTAGCATGGTCTGCAAAGCTATGGAAAGGATCATCATGGACCTCATAAATAAAGATATTGGGGACCTACAGACACTGGATCCTACCCAGTTCGGCTTTGTTAAGGGCAGATCCTGCCTCTTAAACCTGGTTGATTTCTTTGAAACAGTCACCAAGGCCATTGACGAGGGGAAGGTGGTCCACACAGCCTACCTGGACCTCACAAAAGCCTTCGATACAATACCCCACTCAGGCATTATAGATAAGCTCATCAGCTTAAATATAAACCCCTATGTCACTAGATGGATTGCAAACTGGCTCAAGGACAGAACCCACATGGTTAGAATTGCTGGAGCCATGTCAGACTCCAAACAAGTTACAAGTGCTGTCCCACAAGGCTCAGTCCTGGGACCTCTCTTGTTCGGTATATATTTCTTGGAGGTACAGGCCAACACGGAAGGACTGTGGCTGACCAAGTTTGAAGATGACTGCAAACTGGGCGCCATAATCGACTCTCCAGCCGACACAAGCATCCTCCAAAAGGGCCTCATAGAAACAGACAACTGGTGCCAGAGCCATGGCCTCAAGCTAAATGCCAAAAAGTGTATAGTCATCCCCTTTGGCAAAAACAAAGTGCACACAAATTACCACATAGGTGGTAATCCATTAAGTACAGAAGAAGTAATTAGGGACCTGGGGACCCAAGTTGATAGCAATGTCTCATTTGACAACCACGTGGCCAAAGTGGTTAGAAAAACATTTTATATAGCCCACCTAATCATGAAGGTATTCACATCTAGATCAGGGGAGGTCATCGTGCCTCTTTACTCATCCCTCATCAGGCCCATAATTGAGTTCAATGCCCCTTTTGGGATGTACCTTACCAGACACCTGCAGCAACTGGAAAGACCCCAAAAGTACCTCACCAAGAGGATCAAAGGGCTCAAACAGATGCCATATGCTGCCTGGTTAAAGAAACTCCAGCTCTACTCAGTGGCATACCGCCTGTTCAGAGGCGATCTGTGCCTGACGTATAAAGCCATGTCCAACCCGGAATTAATGGACATGCTGCACCTCAGAAAATCCAAATCCCATCGAGCTATGCGCTTGAGAGACTTGAACCTCAGCAGTGAAATAAATAGGACATGCTGGAGGGACAGATTCATAACCCAGAGGCTCCCTTCACTCTGGAATAAAATCCCAGTCCAGGTTAGGCAGAGTCTCTCATTGACTCTCTTCAAGAGGAATCTTGATGAGTGGATGGGAGATCGTAGGTTTACCCCGGGTATCACTTCTGTGTCACTGTTAGACAGAGGCACAGTATACTAACCTCGAAAAAAAGCATAGCAAAATAAATTTAAAATGGGTGGCGAAAGCCAAACACATTCTGGCTAGGCTTATAAATGCCCTAGGGCAGATAGTCTAGTATGAACCTATGAACCTATAAAAAGTATGGGGACTAGTTGGAAATAGATTGTTAGAGCATAGGAGGCCATATACGGATATAAAAAGTAGAGAGACTAGTTGGGGATAGGTTGTTAAGGCATAGGAGGCTGTATACAGATATAAAAAGTAGAGAGAATAGTTGGGAATATATTGTTAGAAAGTAAAAGTCTGTAAACAGTTAAAAAAAGTAAAGGGACTAATTGGGAATAGGTTGTTAGATCGTAGGAGGTGGAATATAGATATAAAAAGCATGGAGACTAGTTGGGAATAGGCTGTTAGAGCATAGCAGGCTGTATACAGATACAAAAAGTAGAGAGGCTAGTTGTGAATAGGTTGTTAGAGTGTAGGAGGCTGTATACAGATATAAAAAGTAGAGAGACTAGTTGGGAATAGGTTGTTAGACTGTACCGCATAAAGATATAAAAAGTAGAGAGACCAGTTGGGAATAGGTTGTTAGATCGTACCGCATAAAGATATAAAAAGTAGAGAGACTAGTTGGGAATAGGTTGTTAGAGCATAGGAGGCCATATACAGATCTAAAAAGTATCTGTACCATCAATGTACTTTAATTTGTTTCAAGTTCACCCTCCTGGTATCACTGACAATATAAACCTCTCAATTCTATGCAACTAGTACCTTCTGTATATCTTTCCAATGCCAAATGTGTTTCTAAAGGCAGTAACAAAAAAGGCAATTTTGATGGCACCATTTTGTCTAGGGCAGCCATAGTTTGTTAAACAAAATGTCACTAGTAGAGCATGTGACACCACCTTCCACCAGCAATCTTCTGTCCATTCAAAGCAGGGAAATACATTCACCCCATTTTCAAAACTCTCACAGCAAGGGGGATCTCTAGTAGAAATGAACCCTCAAATGAAAATGTATCTGTTTTGAAAGGAACTAAGAGATCTTAATCTTTAAAACTGTCGTAGATTTGTCATATAATCACAGTTAATAGCTAATATGACAGAGTGAAGATAGGACAAAAAAGTGCAGAAAAAGGAAAGAGGAACATTCCAGATAAGGCTTGCCTGTAGGCAAATGGAGAGAAAGAATAAAAGGAAGACCTGGGATTATATACACAGACATGCTAACGGTCAGAACAGAAAAGGAGACTGACCTCCTTAGGGACAAATGGACGAGGACAGAGGGAACACGTGGATATGGAAGAGATGGCTAGATAGAATTAAAAAATATCAAAGGTCAAGAAAAAAGCATGGCTCAAGTGATAAGAATATCACATAAATGGTTGTAAACACTTATGCAGACAGACGTCCCAACCGTTCCGAATTACTCGGTTTTTACCGAGTTTTGGGTCCAAATGAAGGGGTGCCATGATTCCCAAGTGGCGCCCCTTCATTTCCGATTTTTCTTTTCTTTTTTTAGAATTTCGCGCTGTTGGAGCTGACGTCATCACGTGGGCGATGACGTCAGCACCGTCAGGCTACCAGCCAGTTGGAATTGAGCTCAAGGAGTTCGTATCATCATTTCCAGCTGGCGGTTTTAACGGCAGGAATGCGAGCCCATGGATTTCATGGCAGCAGCAAAGGGGCCGGGGATGCGAGCCCATGGATTTAATGGCAGCAGCAGCAGCAAAGGGGCCGGGGATATAGCCAGCCGGGAATGCGAGAACCGGGATTTATGGCGGCAACAGAAGAGGCCGAGCACTACTACTCAGGGTAGGAGAGAGTGTGTGTGTGTGTGTGTGTGTGTGTGTGTGTGTGTGTGTGTGTGTGTGTGTGTGTGTGTGTGTGTGTGTGTGTGTGTGTGTGTGTGTGTGTGTGTGTGTTCGTGTGTGTGTGTGTGTGTGTGTGTGTGTGTGTGTGTGTGTGTGTGTGTGTGTGTGTGTGTGTGTGTGTGTGTGTGTGTGTGTGTATACACTCTCTGCCCATACATTTTATACGAGGTTCAGAAAGACTTTCCCCTGACAGCCTGAGTTCAAAGAATGCAGCAGATTCAGGGGATGCAGAGGGAGAAAGGAGAAGAGTCTTACTCTTTTTGCATTTCTGGTATTTTTTTCAGTAGCTTGGCACTCAGCATATCAGTAGGTAGCCAAATGAAATTCTTTCTGTTCTCCATGTTAATTTCCCTTGTTAAAGCACTTACATTGCCCTGATAATGCTCTTCACATATCACACATACAAATAGGCAGAACACCTCCGAGAATGGCTAAACTGTATGCCAGGTACCAGGCAATGATCAAATGCAGAGCTGACATACATGACATATATGATGAATGATGCATAACCCGAATGGGAGTTTGGACAGGATGCCCCAGGGAGAAAGGACAGAAAGTTTTAAGCAGCATCTGAAGCACTAACCTCTTTCCAAATTTAAAATGAAATGCTGTTGCATTTTTTCTCTTGCCTGATTTTTGTTTTTTTGAATATGAAAGTCTTAAATTTTGTCACTACTCACAATCATTAAACTGCCAGGAAATAGATTAAATGCAACATGACTGTAGAGACTTATATCACTTATTTCATGCCTTGTCTTCCAAAGCTGAATTTGGCAAAAATATATGAGGCCTAACTGACAAATTGTCAGCTATCTGCCTCTATGTATTTTAACTGAATGTTTTCTTTATACTTGAAATGAGGAGGTAAAATCCAACAGAGTTTCATGGTTATAGAAATTAAGGACAGAATCTCAAAAGTTTGCTCAAAATTCCTCCTGGTTCATCTACCAAAGATCCCAAAAGACAAAGAATAAATTAAACAACACGAACAGTGACATAATCTGAGTATCCTTGGCTACACCAGTTTTAATAGACAGAGGGTTAAAAGTTGTAACTATTGTTATTTGCTATATACATTTCTTTCAGCTCGACATAAATTTCAGATTTCCATATGTTTGTTAATTTTTTTAAGTGTCCACCAATATTCACATCTTAACACTTCCTGCTCTGACGTATTCAACCCTAAAGTACAATTCTATGGAGATGACATTTGTTTCAGTAGTTTGGTGAAAGCTGAGTAATGATCTAATCTGTTCTACAGCCTTTTAATGAATTTAACACCAACCTATTACTAATAAATATTTGAAGCTAGTTACCATGAAATATGAACTATAAAACTGCAAATGTTCATAAATGTGTGATTATAGAAGAAGGAGTATGACCTTAAATTCATATCTATTTTAAAGATTTCTCAGCTGTCTGCTTGGGTAATTACAAACACTGAATTGTGTCAGTGATGAAAACAGCTCTGCTTCATAAGGCTTCTTTAACATATGGTGTCATAATAATTCAAAGTGATAAACTTTAAGGAGGTAAAGCCAGCAAAGAGGGATAATGTTTTGACATAATTTTTGTACTAATTCTCTTGAATAGTGTAACTTTTATTACTTAATGAGTTATGCATGCTCTTTGCGTGTACATTTTTCATGAGATTCACAATGGATTTCATTGTAGAAGTAATGTAGTGTACAAGGGCTAGCAAGTTAGGCAGATCCGAAAAAGAAAAACTGCCAGCACCAAGGAGGATCCAAAGAATAATTTTATTAGAACTGAAACTAGACCGGTTTCAGCGGCAAGGCTTTCATCAGTAGTGCAATGAGCCAAAGCAATGAGTCATAATCTTATATAATATTAATTAGTGGATTCTGTGACATCATTTCCTGAAATGGTAAAAAAACAACTAAAGTTAGAACAAAAGCATTAGTTCAAAAAATATTGGTTAAGAATAAGCATATTCTAAAGCTTATTGTTTGTTACATATAAATCTGAAATGAGAAAACAAGGAATAGTTAGTTGGTATATCTATGATTGTAGACAATATTTATAAAATACATAAAAAATGTATATGTACCCAAATATAAGCCTAATACATAAATCTGGGTATTAAATACATATTATTAAATACCAACCACATCATCCTTAATGAGCTGGAATGCAAAAACATAAATTATAAAACATAATGAAATGGAGTTGCACAAAAGATATATACAAAATGCAAGTTATTATTAGTTAGGAATGACATGAATCATAATTTATCATTTAATCCAGGGGGGAAAAGCCCCCCAAGTTTGATAATCCACCTCTTTTCTTTACCATTTAAGATGTCATGCCAACCTGTTTTGAAAGATCGATTGCCTGTAATGTGATCAATGATGGCAAATGTAAATTTAGCCGTGGGATGTTTGATGGAATGTCTGTATAATGCATTAGTTAGTCTCTTGTTTCTGATGTCCCCCAGATGTTCAGAGATCCTAACACGAAACTGTCTAGATGTTTGGCCAATGTAAAATGCTTGACATGTACATGTGGCAAGATAAATTATCCAGTCCGAACTGCAATTACCAAAAAATTGGATATTAAATATTTGTCCAGTGTTTTGCTAGTGAAACTAGTTGTTTTAAAATGTAACTGCAAAAACTGCAGTGTCCACATGGATAAATGCCTATAAGTTTATCTCCAGTAAGTGTCCTTTGAGTTAGGGTATGGTCAATAACCCTTGTTCTTTCATAATGTGAAAATAATGATCCTAAAGTTTTGCCTTTCCTGTAAGAAAAATAACATCGTTCTCCAAGATAGTCTTCCAAAAGGGGATGTGAGTTAAGTATGATCCAATGATTATTGATTATATTGACTAAATTACCACTGTTCCTGCCATAAGTAGTGACAAATCTGCATAGATCTGATTCACTGTTATCGGATCCAGTATTGTATTGAAGAAGAGAGTCCCTGGATTTGACATGGCTGAATTGGACTGCTGAATCAATAATTCGTGTGGAATAACCTCTGGATAGAAATCTCTTGGTCAGATCAATTTGATGATTATTGAGATCATCCTCTGAGGAACAAATCCTTTTCATCCACAAAAATTGTGATTTAGGTATATTTCTAATGATGTGTTTAGGATGGAAACTATCAGCATGCAAAAGAGTGTTGTATTGTGGGAATTTTCTGTGGACGGACGTTCTAAGAGTGTTATCACACTGTTGTGTTAAGTGGACGTCCAAAAAACTGATTTCTCTCTGATTGTATTCCACAGTAAATTCAATACCCCAGATGTTCCCATTTAAATGCTGAATAAATTCCTGGAGGTATTCCTGACCTCCTTTCCATACAAGCCAACAGTCATCCAGGTATCTTCTCCATATATCAATCTCCGGTACGTATATATTGTGCATAGGGTCATATATAATCATTTCTTCAATGTAGCCCATAAAAAGATCAGCATAAATGGGCGCAAAGGATGCACACATAGCCATGCCTTGTAGTTGCCAATAGCAGTCCTGTTGAAAATAAAAAACATTTTTCATGAGAATGTGTTCAACCATGCATAGCAATAGAGTGTTCATCCCTGGGGGGCATAGATTAGTTTTGTTTAGCCAATAATCCAAGGCCTTGAGACCCGCCCAATGTGGGATGCTCATGTAAAGGGAGGAAACATCAAGGGTACACATTAGCCATTCCGGGTCCAGTTGAGACTCGGAGACAATCTGCAAAAATTCAGTCGTGTCCTTGATTCTTGCCCGAACACATGATAATAATGGTTTTAATTTCTCAGTTAGAAATACAGATAAGGGTTCGGTAAGTGACCCAATGCCGGATACAATCGGTCTACCTGGTGGCTGATGAATGGACTTATGAATCTTAGGAAGTAGATAGAGTTGTTGTTTCGCAGGATCCTTAACCATCAAGTGAATTTTTGTTTTGTCGGAGATAATCCCAGATTCCACTGCTTGTTCCAAGAATTCATTAATTTCTAATGCAAAACCAGGCGTGGGATCAATCTCCATTTTCATGTAGTGATGACGGTTAGATAGTTGCCTGAGACCCTCATTCACATAGTAATCAGTGTCCATGACCACCACCGCTCCCCCTTTATCAGCAGAAATGATTTCTTTTCTTTTGTTTTGTTTCATTTTTATTTTGTTTAAATGCTGCTAAAAATGAATTTTAACATTGGAGTAAAACATGACATTATTGTGTAGGGTTGAGAAATAATAATCATTATTCTTAACCAATTTAACTTTTTAACTTTTTAATCTAATGTGATGTCATTTTATTGTGAACCAATATATATATTCATATATTTTTATATTACTCTATAGTTAAATCATAGTTTATATGCATCTTATACAAATATTCATTTACATGTATAATGCTTATATTTATTCTGTTGTTTCGTTGGGAAAAACTATAGCCTTCTGGTATGTATTTATTTCACACAGCATATTCACAGTTTGGTTGTTTAAGCATAATTAATGAATTATTCAATTAACAAAAATGTAATCTCATTAAGCCATACATTTAAAGAAGGCATCATGGTTGGTATTTTGTGTATGTCTGATGAAGGTTGGGGGATTACCTCGACCGAAAGCGCTTACTACATTAAACAGTCCGTGCAACTTTTTGTCTCTGCTTGGTTCGTTTCTACTTTTCTTTTGGATTTTGGTCTTCAGTTTGATTTTTATTTAATAATATGTATTTAATACCCAGATTTATGTATTAGGCTTATATTTGGGTACATATACATTTTTTATGTATTTTATAAATATTGTCTACAATCATAGATATACCATCTAACTATTCCTTGTTTTCTCATTTCAGATTTATATGTAACAAACAATAAGCTTTAGAATATGCTTATTCTTAACCAATATTTTTTGAACTAATGCTTTTGTTCTA
>NW_025061349.1:0-6475 GCF_019279795.1 Protopterus annectens | reverse complement strand
CTACTCGGTTCTCCCTTTGGGCCCCGACCCCTGGTGGACTTCATTACCACCAGGGCGTGGAAGGAACCGGACACCGTGGAGCCAATTCCTAAGAGGCCCGATAGGATCCTTAGCCCACCGTCCGACCGTGCCCATTGGAGTAAGGGGCCTCCGGTAGATGCCATGTTGACGGCGGCCACCAAGAGGGAACTGGCTCAGGAGAGAGTCTCAGGTCTCATCCCTCGCAGCAAGGAGTCTTCGATGATGGACCGGCTGGGGAAGCGGGATGTTTAGTTCAGCCACCTTCGCAAGGGCTTGAACTACTTGGCACATGTCATTAGGATGCAAAGATCCTCCCTATTAAAGAGCATGCTGTACCCTCCCCCAGAGTCCTCATTTCTCGGAGGAGGACAGGGTTCTGCACTCCACCAGATGGCCATCCCTTTAGGTCAGTTACTAATACCTCTACGCGCTACTCTCCCACGCTACGTGAAGGCGCTTAGAGCTGCGCGGGACAGGCCTAGTCACTAGACGCCAGGCCTGGCTTCGGCCACCGCGTATTTTTCTGAGCCCTTCAAAGCCGCCATTTGCTAACGCCCCCTTTGATGGTTCTTGCTCTTTGGCAAAACCGTCACAAACGCTGGACCCAGAGCCAAAAGGACGGGAAGACACTCAGTTCGCCGCCGGAATCGGGCTTGCACCCCCAGAGGCCCTACTCTAGGAACCAAAGGGTCAGAAGAAGATGGGTTCCGAAGTCGCGCAGTCCCAGCCTGCTCGACAACCAAGGTCCTTCCGCGGCAGAGGGGGACAGGGAGACGCCGCCTCTAGAGGCAGAGGGGCTCCCAGAAACTTCGGGTCCAGGGAACCTTTTCTGAACGTAAGCTCAGCAACCCTGAGGGGTTGCCCAACTGCTCCACTCTGGGAGGCAGTCGGGACGCCGGGCACCTAGCGCATGGGAGTCCATAACATCAGACCGCTGGGTTCTCTTCCAAATCATATCCAGATATCGTGATCCCTTTCCTTCTTCACCTTCCAAAGTTGAAGTTCCCCAGACGCCCCACCCGTCAACAGGAGGCCGCTTTGGCAGAAATTGGCCATCTGCTAAAGAAAGAGCCATCCAGCCCGTCTCCCCCAGACCAGATCGATCAGGGTTCTACTCCAGGTTCTTTTTAGTGCCAGAAGAAGACGGGGAACTAAGACCAATCCTAGACTCCTCTCTCTCTTGAATCTGGCAGTCCCTAAAGAAATTAATGGTCATCGGGTAATCTATTCTCCTCTTGGAGAAAATCACTGATGTGCTCGATAGACTCATGACGCTGCGACTACCACATCCTAATGGACAGGCGCCCAGGAGGTTCCTCCCGCCCGCTGGTTTCTCGGGGTCAACACTACCAGTTCCAGGTCCTTCCCTTTGTCTCACCATTGCACCAGGGTGTTCACCAAAAGTATTAGCAGTGGTAGCCGCCCACCCAGGCTTCAGGGGTGCAGGTGTTTCCTACCTGACGACTGGCTTTACCACCCCAACAAGCCATCTACTTTTATTGGCGCCAGACTCCATTCTCCATCTTGCTCCTTCTTTCTGGCATCATAATAAATACAAAGAACTAACCCGGCTCTCATTGGCCAGCTCTTAGATTTTATATTGGTGGCTAGACACAAGGAGTTTACCAGCCTTCCTCACCGCGACAGAGTTCAAAATCTGCAGCTTCAGGTGCGGCCATTCTCCACCAAGTTCTGTTCCGGCGAGTTGGAACTCTGAGGGCTCTAGGGTCCATGGCATCTGCCATAGCATCTCTTCCTCTTGCCAGGCTCAATACGCGATCTCTACAGTGGACGCCTCTTAGTACAGTGGCTCGCGCACCTTGCTCTCCCATGCATCATCCCATTGCGACAGCAAGGCTTGCAAGCGGTCTCTCTTGTGGTGGCTCTTTACCCTCGGATCTCCTTCCACAGGCCTACTTCTGTGCTTCTCCTCGCCACGGTGACCACGGACGCCTCCCGGCCGGGGCACTTTTATGGCCGGACCGGCCCAAGGCACGTGCGTGGGGATCTATCTGAGATCGCATAATCAATGTTCTAGAGATGAGAGAGCAGTGCTCTAGCTAGCACTTCAGGACTTTCTTCCCTTGGGAACAATTGCGATCAATCGACAACATGTTCGTGGTCTGGTACATCAACAGCAAGGGGAACAAGGTCTTTACCCTCTTTGTCGGTATTTCGGGCGAGAGTTTGGGAATGGGCAATTTCCACCAACCGCTTTAATAGCAACGCATTATCTCCGGTCGGGTCCAACATCCTAGCGACAAGCTCAGTCGCATCATTCTGACCCCTTACGAGTGGCTCCTCAATTGTCGAGTAGCGAACGCATATTCACAGACGGTGGGAACTCCTTCATGTGATCTTTTTGCCTCTCCCTCGCCAAAACACCAAGTGCGACAGTTTTTCGCTTCTGATACCTCCTCCCGAGGTTCCCCTGCAAGAGACGCCTGGTGCATGCTTTGGCCACCGGTTGTATGCTTATCCACCCTTGCCCTGATGCTCCAAGTTCTTCAGAAAGCCTCTCGGTGGGTTGCAGAATGATTCTCATTGCCCGCTTTGGCCTCGACAGATCTGGTTCCCCTTCCAAGGTCTCACTCGAATCCTCCTTGGATTCTGTAGGATCCCATTCCGATCTGATATCCCATCCATCCTGCATACCTCTCCGGATCTGATTAACCTGAAGTTGACCGGGCTATTGCTCCAGTTCCACTCTTTGATTAGACTCCCGTATTTCGTCACCTGTTAAGGCAATTTTGGTGGCAGCTCATAAAACTATCCATAGAAGATATTTAACGGCGCGAAAAACGGTTTTCGTAGAGCGGCAAGGCCTTGAATCCTTCACGTTCTCTTCCATTAGTGCTTGACTTTCTAACCACTCTTTTAACGATGGTGCCAGCAGTTCCACAGTCAAAAGTACAATCATGTACTTCATTA
Organism: Protopterus annectens; assembly: GCF_019279795.1. Taxonomy (NCBI): domain Eukaryota; kingdom Metazoa; phylum Chordata; order Ceratodontiformes; family Protopteridae; genus Protopterus; species Protopterus annectens. Next base: position 3,523 of record NW_025061349.1, on the reverse strand, counting down.
TCACATTGGCCATGACCTAATCCTCTTATGTCAGCCAACAAATTGTGTAAAATTTTTCTTAAAGGTACTTTTCTTCCTCAGGCCCCCTCATAAAGCAAGCTGTTCCTCCTTGGGACCTCTCTGGTTCTACAGGCCTGACCGCCTCGGAGCCAGCTGCCACGTGTGGATCTCTCAAATTTTGTCCTACAAGACAGCCTTTTTGGTAGCCATTACATCGCCAAGAGAGTTTCTGAGCTTCCAAGCATTATCAAAGCAAACCTCCTTACTTACAGGTTTCATCCGATCGTGCTCCTCAGGACCAACCCGTCCTTTCTTCCTAAAGTTGCTTCTTGAAGCAAACATCAATCAATCCATTAACCTCCCTGTTTTCTTCCCTAAATATGAAATGAACAAAGGTGAATATAAGCTCCACTCATTAAGATGTTCACAATACAGCCAACTTAGATTTTTTATCTAAACAGGACGGACTGGTCATAGGCAATCAGGCCGAAGTTGTTTATTTCCTTTTGCAAAATTTAATTTGGGCAAACCAATTTCTAAAGTTTCTCTGTCCCGGCTGGATTTTCACACACAGTGCATCTTATTGGCTTATCAAGCTTCCAGGAAGGCTCAAGCACCGGAGGAGTGTTCACATGCTCCATTCAACCGGTCGAGGTATCTACTCCTGCGGCAGCTTCTTCAAGGCTAGGATTCCTCTGGAGATGATATTTTGTGCAGCAGCCACGTGGGCTTCGATCCTTCATACTTTTATTTCCCATTATAAGTTGGATCTTGCATCTAGGGGTAGAGCATCCTTTAGTTCCAGCTGGGTGTCTCCGAATATCCTTCCATGATGACCGCCTTCAAGATTCGTGGTAGCTGGGGACTCTGTCCCACAGGTTGCAGACACAATGAATATCCTACTTCAGATTTAGAAGTTATGGTACTCACTGCATAACGTTCCATCTGAGTAGGTGTGATATTTGTCTCGCAATTCATCCACTCCTCTATCCCCCTGGCCTTTCAGTTTTCCTGCATATTCTATGTTACCCCTTTTCAGGGTGTTGTTGCTTAGAGCAAACTCGATCTGAGGTCATGAGGGTAGAAACAGGAGCATTATAAGTGGGGAGGAGCTGAGAGCCCCGGATCCATAGCTGGAAAACCATGTCGGTTCCGGATCCCATATCGGATCCACTAACCCACAGGTTGCAGAGACAAAAATGAATACAATTACTTCAGATGGAACGCAAGTATGGGTGAGTACATAACTTCTAATTAGTGTGTGTGTGTGTGTGTGTGTGTGTGTGTGTGTGTGTGTGTGTGTGTGTGTGTGTGTGTAGGTAGAGTGAGTATATATATATATATATATATATATATATATATATATATATATATATATATATATATGTGTGTGTGTGTGTCTGACATGGCACCAGCAACTCTAACCCTGTGGGTTCTGTCCCATGAGAGCCAGTTTGCACACCCATCATGTGACATATGGGTTTACATTTAAACTGGTGAGCTTATCTATGATGCCCGAGTGGGGGTATTGTCAGTCGAAGCTTTTTACCATGCAAGGTCAAGGTAGGCCGTGTGAACTGCCTTACCCTCATCAATGGCCTTAGTGACTGTTTCAAAAAAAGTCGCACTCACCAAGTTCAAGAGGCAGGATCTGCCCTTAACCGACAAAGCCAAATTGGGTAGGATCCAATGTCTGTAGGTCCCCAATGTCTTGTATTTATGAGTTCCATTATGATCCTCTCCATAGCTTTGCAGACCAGGCTCTCTGTCAAACTTATGGGGCAGTAATTTTCCAGGGTCCATAGAAGCAATCACCTTTGTGGGAGTGGGACCACAGTGCTGCCGTATGCCACTGTTTGGAGTGTATCGTGATCCTGTAGTAAGGCTAAGATTAAAACAGCAGCCTTATGTGTGGGTTTAGTTCCTCTTTGAGTTCATGTAGCACACAGCCTGGGGACACCGTCCTCGGTCCCATTGATGCTGTGTTTTAGCTTTAGAGAGAGAAGCGACTCTCACCTGGGCATCTGAGATGTTTGAGAGGCTACACCTGCTGGGATAGATATTTCTCCTTTGGGGGAGGGAGGGAGAAATTTGCACTGAACCTGTCTGCCAGAATGTTGGCAATGTCTGTGGGTTCCGTTGACTTTTGTATCATTTTGGACTTTCACTCCTGAGCATATCTGGCAAGCAGTTTCCACCCAGGTTTCTAACCTAGCTAAAGAAGGCATTATGATTGTCTTTTGTGTCTTTAGCGCATTTCTCTCTCGTAAAAGTTGGCTTCTTGGATGATTTTTATGAGTGATCGTGAGTTTTTTGCTAGTACTAATCAGAGTTGCCTTCCCTTTTAGGATTTTGCTCTGTCATGTAGTAACTTTCTCCTCTTGTTGTAAAGTTTGTTTATGGCTGGGGTCCACCAGACCGGGCGCCTGCCTTTGGTGGAAAGGGTCTTGATTTTATTAGGGATTGCAAGATCCATGCATTCCTGAAGGTGCTCTTAGAAAGCATTTGTAAGGGTTTCAGCAGTGTGGGTTGTGGTTTCCACTGGCTCGGAGGCCTTGAAGGATACCACTCCAGTCTTAAGAAGTGTGAAGTTGGCTTTTGAGAAGTTCTTCACTGTGGTCTTTTTTGCTGGGGTTGGGGGCGGGATGTGAATCTCCAGTGAGATTAATTTATGGTCTGATCTCACCAATGAGGGATATACTTCTGGTGTGGAGCATTTTGTCCCCATGTTTGTGATGATCAGGTGTAGTATATTTTCTCCTCTTGTGGGAATGGTTACTAGTTGTTCCATAGCATTTGAGTTTATGAATTCCAGGAACCTTTGGGCTAGGGTGCTTGGGCTTGAGTAATGTTCCTAGTCTATGTTTGGATAGTTGAAGTCACCCAATATGATCATGTTAGGAGAGACATTCATACTCTCCAGTGTCCTCAGGAAGGCTGTGTGGGGTTCCCGAGTTTGAGAGGGTGGTCTGTAGCATGCTACAAACTGTAGGGCAGTTTTGCCTATGGTTAGTTGCACCTGGATGGTCACCGATGCTTCATGTGTTGCCACCAACCTGGAGGTGTGGGTATCCTTGATGAATATGGATACGCCCCCTCCTTTGTGGTTCGGTCTGGATTTTGGGGTCGGAATGCATGATATGAGGTAAACCCTGATAGTGCCGGGGTGCTCTCAGGAGCCTTGAACCAGGTTTAAGTCACAGCACAGACATCGATGTTCTCCATACTGAGGAGGGCTTCGAGGGCATGCATCTTGAGGTTTAGACTTCTGGCATTGAGCAGCATTACCCTTAGTTTTTTTCCATTTTTGTTTTCTAGGGCGGTAGGTTTGTCATTTGAGCCTTGCCTAAAAAAGGCACTATGGGGGTGGCAAGAGCCTTTGCCAATATCCGGAAGCCAAGGGGTGACAGGTGCAAGCCGCATTACCTTGGCTTGAAGCAGCATGGATTGTAAGTAATGTCATCCCAGGCGAACAGACACCAGTAATTAAGCCAAATAAAGTGACTTTGTATTGTGGCATCAT
>NW_025061348.1:0-7054 GCF_019279795.1 Protopterus annectens | reverse complement strand
CTGCCAGTTTCAGTATGCCCGTTTATTGTTTTTAGCTTTCCCTATGCATTTCAAGCATGTTTTTGCATTGAGAAAAAATTCCCCTGGAAAGTTGTTTTTCTCCAAGAGGGAAAAAGCTAGGAGGCTGAAACTCTGCAAGTGTGTAGGGTATAACCCACCCTACAAAGGGGTAGGGTAGTCCTGGTTCTGGCTTACCTGCCAGTTTCAGTATGACCGTTTATTGTTTTTAGCTTTCTTTTTGCATTTCAAGCATGTTTCTGCATAGAGAAAAAATACCTGTGGAAAGTTGTTTTTCTCCAAGAGGGAAAAAGCTAGGAGGCTGAAACTCTGCAGGTGTGTAGGCTACTATCCACCCTACAAAGGGGTAGGGCAATCCTGGTTCTGGCTTAACAGCCAGTTTCAGTATGACCGTTTATTGTTTTTAGCTTTTCCTATGCATTTCAAGCATGTTTCTGCATAGAGAAAAAATAACCCTGGAAAGTTGTTTTTCTCCAAGAGGGAAAAAGCTAGGAGGCTGAAACTCTGCAGGTGTCTTGGGTACTATCCACCCTACAGAAAGGTATGACAATCCTGGTTCTGACTTAACTGCCAGTTTCAGTATGACCGTTTATTGTTTTTAGCTTTCCCTATGCATTTCAAGCATGTTTTTGCATAGAGAAAATTACCTTGGAAAGTTGTTTTTCCAAGAGGGAAAAAGCTAGGAGGCTGAAACTGTGCAGGTGTGTAGGGTACTATCCACCCTACAAAGGGGTAGGGCAATCCTGGTTCTGGCTTAACTGCCAGTTTCAGTATGACCATTTATTGTTTTTAGCTTTCTTTTTGCATTTCAAGCATGTTTCTGCATAGAGAAAAAATAACTGTGGAAAGTTGTTTTTCTCCAAGAGGGAAAAAGCTAGGAGGCTGAAACTCTGCAGGTGTGTAGGGTACTATCCACCCTACAAAGGGTAGGGCAATCCTGGTTCTGGCTTAACTGCCAGTTTCAGTATGACCGTTTATTGTTTTTAGCTTTCCCTATGCATTTCAAGCATGTTTCTGCATAGAGAAAAAAATACCCCTGGAAAGTTGTTTTTCTCCAAGAGGGAAAAAGCTAGGAGGCTGAAACTCTGCAGGTGTGTAGGGTATTATCCACCCTACAAAGGGGTAGGGCAATCCTGGTTCTGGCTTAACTGCCAGTTTCAGTATGACCATTTATTGTTTTTAGCTTTCTTTTTGCATTTCAAGCATGTTTCTGCATAGAGAAAAAAGTACCTGTGGAAAGTTGTTTTTCCAAGAGGGAAAAAGCTAGGAGGCTGAAACTCTGCAGGTGTGTAGGGTACTATCCACCCTACAAAGGGGTAGGGCAATCCTGGTTCTGGCTTAACTGCCAGTTTCAGTATGACCGTTTATTGTTTTTAGCTTTCCCTATGCATTTCAAGCATGTTTCTGCATAGAGAGAAAAAATAACCCTGGAAAGTTGTTTTTCTCCAAGAGGGAAAAATCTAGGAGGCTGAAACTCTGCAGGTGTGTAGGGTATATCCACCCTACAAAGGGGTAGGGCAATCCTGGTTCTGGCTTAACTGCCAGTTTCAGTATGACCGTTTATTGTTTTTAGCTTTCTTTTGCATTTCAAGCATGTTTCTGCATAGAGAAAAAATTCCCCTGGAAAGTTGTTTTTCTCCAAGAGGGAAAAAGCTAGGAGGCTGAAACTCTGCAGGTGTGTATGGTACTATCCACCCTACAAAGGGGTAGGGCAATCCTGGTTCTGGCTTAACTGCTAGTTTCAGTATGACCGTTTATTGTTTTTAGCTTTTCCTATGCATTTCAAGCATGTTTCTGCATAGAGAAAAAATAACCCTGGAAAGTTGTTTTTCCCCAAGAGAGAAAAAGCTAGGAGGCTGAAACTCTGCAGATGTGTAGGGTACTATCCACCCTACAGAGGGGTAGGGCAATCCTGGTTCTGACTTAACTGCCAATTTCAGTATGACCGTTTATTGTTTTTAGCTTTCCCTATGCATTTCAAGCATGTTTTTGCATAGAGAAAAAATTCCCCTGGAAAGTTGTTTTTCTGCAAGAGGGTAAAAGCTAGGAGGCTGAAACTGTGCAGGTGTGTAGGGTATAATCCACCCTGCAAAGGGGTAGGGCAATCCTGGTTCTGGCTTAACGGCCAGTTTCAGTATGACCGTTTATTGTTTTTAGCTTTCTTTTTTCATTTCAAGCATGTTTCTGTATAGAGAAAAAAATACCTGTGGAAAGTTGTTTTTCTCCAAGAGGGAAAAAGCTAGGGGGCTGAAGCTCTGCAGATGTGTAGGCTACTATCCACCCTACGAAGGGGTAGGGCAATCCTGGTTCTGGCTTAACTGCCAGGTTCAGTATGACCGTTTATTGTTTTTAGCTTTTCCTATGCATTTCAAACATGTTTCTCCATAGAGAAAAAATAACCCTGGAAAGTTGTTTTTCTCCAAGAGGGAAAAAGCTAGGAGGCTGAAACTCTGCAGGTGTGTAGGGTACTATCCACCCTACAGAGGGGTAGGGCAATCCTGGTTCTGACTTAACTGCCAATTTCAGTATGACCGTTTATTGTTTTTAGCTTTCCCTATGCATTTCAAGCATGTTTCTGCATAGAGAAAAAATAACCCTGGAAAGTTGTTTTTCTCCAAGAGGGAAAAAGCTAGGAGGCTGAAACTCTGCAGGTGTGTAGGGTACTATCCACCCTACGAAGGGGTAGGGCAATCCTGGTTCTGGCTTAACTGCCAGGTTCAGTATGACCGTTTATTGTTTTTAGCTTCCCCTATGCATTTCAAGCATGTTTCTGCATAGTGAAAAAATAACCCTGGAAAGTTGTTTTTCTCCAAGAAGAAAAAGCTAGGAAGCTGAAACTCTGCAGGTGTGTAGGGTACTATCCACCCTACAAAGGGCTAGGGCAATCCTGGTTCTGGCTTAACTGCCAGTTTCAGTATGACCGTTTATTGTTTTTAGCTTTCTTTTTGCATTTCAAGCATGTTTCTGCATAGGGAACAAAATACCTGTGGAAAGTTGTTTTTCTCCAAGAGGGAAAAAGCTAGGAGGCTGAAACTCTGCAGGTGTGTAGGGTACTATCCACCCTACAAAGGGGTACGGCAATCCTGTTTCTGGCTTAACTGCCAGTTTTAATATGACCGTTTATTGTTTTTAGCTTTCCCTATGTATTTCAAGCATGTTTTTGCATAGAGAAAAAATAACCCTGGAAAGTTGTTTTTCTCCAAGAGGGAAAACGCTAGGAGGCTGAAACTCTGCAGGTGTGTAGGGTATTATCCATACTACAAAGGGGTAGGGCAATCCTGGTTCTGGCTTAACTGCCAGTTTCAGTATGACCGTTTATTGTTTTTAGCTTTCTTTTTGCATTTCAAGCATGTTTCTGCATAGAGAAAAAAATACATGTGGAAAGTTTTTTTTTCTCCAAGAGGGAAAAAGCTAGGAGGCAGAAACTCTGCAGGTGTGTAGGCTACTATCCACCCTACAAAGGGGTAGGGCAATCCTGGTTCTGGCTTAACTGCCAGTTTCAGTATGACCGTTTATTGTTTTTAGCTTTTCCTATGCATTTCAAGCATGTTTCTGCATAGAGAAAAAATAACCCTGGAAAGTTGTTTTTCTCCAAGAGGGAAAAAGCTAGGAGGCTGAAACTCTGCAGGTGTTTAGAATACTATCCACCCTACAGAAAGGTATGACAATCCTGGTTCTGACTTAACTGCCAGTTTCAGTATGCCCGTTTATTGTTTTTAGCTTTCTTTTTGCATTTCAAGCATGTTTCTGCATAGAGAAAAAATACCTGTGGAAAGTTGTTTTTCTCCAAGAGGGAAAAAGCTAGGAGGCTGAAACTCTGCAGGTGTGTAGGCTACTACCAACCCTACAAAGGGGTAGGGCAATCCTGGTTCTGGTATCCACCCTACAAAGGGGTAGGGTAATCCTGGTTCTGGCTTAAATGCTAGTTTCAGTATGACCGTTTATTGTTTTTAGCTTTTCCTATGCATTTCAAGCATGTTTCTGCATAGAGAAAAAATAACCCTGGAAAGGTGTTTTTCTCCAAGAGAGAAAAAGCTAGGAGGCTGAAACTCTGCAGGTGTGTAGGGTATTATCCACCCTACAAGGGGTAGGGCAATCCTGGTTCTGGCTTAACTGCCAGTTTCAGTATGACCATTTATTGTTTTTAGCTTTCCCTATGCATTTCAAGCATGTTTCTGCATAGAGAGAAAAAAACACCTGTGGAAAGTTGTTTTTCTCCAAGAGGGAAAAAGCTAGGAGGCTGAAACTGTGCAGGTGTGTAGGGTATAATCCAACCTGCAAAGGGGTAGGGCAATCCTGGTTCTGGATTAACTGCCAGTTTCAGTATGACCGTTTATTGTTTTTAGCTTCCCCTATGCATTTCAAGCATGTTTCTGCATAGTGAAAAAATAACCCTGGAAAGTTGTTTTTCTCCTACCCCTTTGTAGGGTGGATAGTACCATACACACCTGCAGAGTTTCAGCCTCCTAGATTTTTCCCTCTTGGAGAAAAATAACTTTCCACAGCATGTGGCACAACATTGCTTGAAAGCTAAAACAATAAACGGTCATACTGAAACTGGCCGTTAAGCCAGAACCAGGATTGCCATACCCTTTTGTAGGGTGGATAGTACCCTACACACCTGCAGAGTTTCAGCCTCTTAGCTTTTTCCCTCTTGGAGAAAAACAACTTTCCACAGGTATTTTTTTCTCTATGCAGAAACATGCTTGAAATGCAAAAAGAAAGCTAAAAACAATAAACGGTCATACTGAAACTGGCAGTTAAGCCAGAACCAGGATTGCCCTAGCCCTTTGTAGGGTGGATAGTACCCTACACACCTGCAGAGTTTCAGCTTCCTAGCTTTTTTCCTCTTGGAGAAAAATAACTTTCCAGGGTTATTTTTTCACTATGCAGAAACATGCTTGAAATGCATAGGGGAAGCTAAAAACAATAAACGGTCATACTGAAACTGGCAGTTAATCCAGAACCAGGATTGCCCTACCCCTTTGCAGGGAGGGTTATACCCTACACACCTGCACAGTTTCAGCCTCCTAGCTTTTTCTTTCTTGGAGAAAAACAACTTTCCACAGGTGTTTTTTTCTCTCTATGCAGAAACATGCTTGAAATGCATAGGGAAAGCTAAAAACAATAAACGGTCATACTGAAACTGGCAGTTAAGCCAGAACCAGGATTGCCCTACCCCTTTGTAGGGTGGATAATACCCTACACACCTGCAGAGTTTCAGCCTCCTAGCTTTTTCCCTCTTGGAGAAAAACAACTTTCGAGGGGAATATTTTCTCTATGCAAAAACATGCTTGAAATGCATAGAGAAAGCTAAAAACAATAAACGTTCATACTGAAACTGGCAGTTAAGTCAGAACCAGGATTGTCATACCTTTGTAGGGTGGATATTACCCAAGACACCTGCAGAGTTTCAGCCTCCTAGCTTTTTCCCTCTTGGAGAAAAACAACTTTCCAGGGTTATTTTTTCTCTATGCAGAAACATGCTTGAAATGCATAGGAAAAGCTAAAAACAATAAACGGTCATACTGAAACTGGCAGTTAATCCAGAACCAGGATTGCCCTACCCCTTTGCAGGGTGGATTATACCCTACACACCTGCACAGTTTCAGCCTCCTAGCTTTTTCCCTCTTGGAGAAAAACAACTTTCCACAGGTATTTTTTCTCTATGCAGAAACATGCTTGAAATGCAAAAAAAAGCTAAAAACAATAAACGGTCATACTGAAACTGGCCGTTAAGCCAGAACCAGGATTGCCCTACCCCTTTGCAGGGTGGATTATACCCTACACACCTGCACAGTTTCAGCCTCCTAGCTTTTTCCCTCTTGGAGAAAAACACTTTCCAGGGGAATTTTTTCTCTATGCAAAAACATGCTTGAAATGCATAGGGAAAGCTAAAAACAATAAACCGTCATACTGAAATTGGCAGTTAAGTCAGAACCAGGATTGCCCTACCCCTCTGTAGGGTGGATAGTACCCTACACACCTGCAGAGTTTCAGCCTCCTAGCTTTTTCCCTCTTGGAGAAAAACAACTTTCCAGGTTATTTTTTCTCTATGCAGAAACATGCTTGAAATGCATAGGAAAAGCTAAAAACAATAAACGGTCATACTGAAACTGGATGTTAAGCCAGAACCAGGATTGCCCTACCCCTTTGTAGGGTGGATAGTGGCCTACACACCTGCAGAGTTTCAGCCTCCTAGCTTTTTCCCTCTTGGAGAAAAACAACTTTCCACAGGTATTTTTTTCTCTATGCAGAAACATGCTTGAAATGCAAAAAGAAAGCTAAAAACAATAAACGGTCATACTGAAACTGGCCGTTAAGCCAGAACCAGGATTGCCCTACCCCTTTGCAGGGTGGATTATACCCTACACACCTGCACAGTTTCAGCCTCCTAGCTTTTTCCCTCTTGGAGAAAAACAACTTTCCAGGGAATTTTTTCTCTATGCAAAAACATGCTTGAAATGCATAGGGAAAGCTAAAAACAATAAACGGTCATACTGAAACTGGCAGTTAAGTCAGAACCAGGATTGTCATACCTTTCTGTAGGGTGGATAGTACCCAAGACACCTGCAGAGTTTCAGCCTCTTAGCTTTTTCCCTCTTGGAGAAAAACAACTTTCCAGGGTTATTTTTTCTCTATGCAGAAACATGCTTGAAATGCATAGGAAAAGCTAAAAACAATAAACGGTCATACTGAAACTGGCTGTTAAGCCAGAACCAGGATTGCCCTACCCCTTTGTAGGGTGGATAGCAGACTACACACCTGCAGAGTTTCAGCCTCCTAGCTTTTTCCCTCTTGGAGAAAAAAAACCTTTCCAGGGGAATTTTTTCTCTATGCAAAAACATGCTTGAAATGCATAGGGAAAGCTAAAAACAATAAACGGTCATACTGAAACTGGCAGTTAATCCAGAACCAGGATTGCCCTACCCCTTTGCAGGTTGGATTATACCCTACACACCTGCACAGTTTCAGCCTCCTAGCTTTTTCCCTCTTGGAGAAAAACAACTTTCCACAGGTGTTTTTTTCTCTATGC
>NW_025061347.1:0-4147 GCF_019279795.1 Protopterus annectens | reverse complement strand
AAAACCAGCCAACCATTTTCATCCTTTTTTGGGGTTTGGGGCCTGTACCTCCAATAAATATGTAAACAAGAGGGTCCCAGGACTGAGCCTTCTGGGACACATCCTGAACTGTTATGGGGTCTGGCATGGCTCCAGCAATGCTAACCATGTGGGTTCTGTTCTTGAGCCACTGTGCAATCCATCTAGTGACATGGGGGCTCATTTTTAAGCTGGTGAGCCCTAGAATGCCCAAGGGGGGAGGGAAGGGCCCCAAGGTCCAGGTAGGCTGTGTGAACCCCCTTTTGCAATGGCCTTGGTGACTGTAGCAAAAATCAACCGGGTTACCCCCGGTAGTGCTGGTGTCTCAGTAGCCCTGAACCAGGCATCTGTTACTGCACACATATCGATTTTTCCCCTGCAAAGGAGTGTTTTGGGTGCATGCATCTGGAGGTTTAGACATCTGGCTAGCATTGCTCTTAGTGTCTTATCCCTTGTGATACCTATGAAGGTGGGTTTGTCATGTGAGCCCTGCCTAACATAGGCACTATGGGGTAGCAAGAGGCTTTGCCAATATCGATAGGGGGGTGACAGGTGCAGGCTGTCCCTAGCAAAGCAGGTAGTTCAACAGGAGATGGATGTGTGAAGGTGTAGTGCCTGTGACTACTTAGCAGTAGCATATATGACTGCTCACGTGGACACATGCAGGCAGGTCATATGCACTGTGTCAAAAAGGTCAAAAATGGCAACCTTCAAGTGGGACATGGCCATACATACAGTAGGCTAAAAGATGGCACTAGGAGTCCACAGAAGCCTATAACTATGCATTGCAGGTGTGATCGGTATTCCAGGGTAATTGCAAGCAAACATGCATGCAAACAAAGGTACAGTGAACAGGCTCCATGTAGTCCATTGTACAACAAACAAGCTGTACCAGTTCCATAAGGTAACACTGCACATATGCAGGCCTTTTGCACATGTACATGGAAATACACTGGTCAGATGGCCAGGGTCCAGTCTCAGTGCACACAATTGGAACATGCATGTACTGTCAGGATGTACAATAACTGGATATAAACCCATGTGCCCATACCTGCAGTAATACACATGTCAAATAACAGACACCGATCCTTTCTCAGTGGTGCCATACTTAGTAGGATGTATGCCCCCTGGCCTGCCACCACAGTATCCCTGACAAAATGGGGACTCTCCCCCTGACAGTTATTTTGTGTTGGTGCTGTCTAGCATGGTATGAGGGTGTGCATGCAGTGCTAGGGTGTGTGTCCTGTACCAGTTGTGTAGTTCTGCACACATATCAACATCCTCACACATCTGCATTGCAGAGTCTAGTGTGGCCAACATGCCACTTGCAATTTACATGTCCATCATTGTGTATTACTACATTCATTACCCATCCCCTGTGCTACCTATGTATGTAGGCTGCATCATCATTACCACTAGTATGCCAACATGTGCAGATGATACACTATGGTACTTACCATGGGTGTAGACAACAGGACATGACAATCACACAAATACTGCATCAGGCATGCTGTGATATACCCACAATTAAATCAGCACACAGTACTGTTCAACACATGATACTATTACTACACATCTATAGGTCACCCTGTGCATCAGTAACATGTTAACCTGTACCTGCACAGTTGTTACAGACTGCAGGAGGTGGCACAGTTTCATCATATGCACAGGGTGTGAACTTGGTATGCCTGGGCAGCCACCCATACCACCAATTGACATGTATGTGCATGTGGTGTTGGTGAGGGACAGCAGAAGGTGGGGCAGTGTTGATGCAGTGTGTGCAGGCGCGGGGTAGCCCTGTAGTGTTGTTATTTTGCATGTGTATGGATGCACAGTCCACCCCATGGGCTGCCATATACTGCGTTTGTGGATGGAAATACAGACCGTACCCGCCAGGTCATACAGAGATCAGTGTTCCCGGCCACTGACGTGGCCTGTGCTCGTAGGTGCTACGGACCGTGATCCGCACCAACCCAGACTGGGTACCACACGTAGAAGCAGGTGCTCCGAAGTGACTGGACACAGAAATGTGGTCGGGCCTGGCCAGAGTCACGTACGTGGTTCCCCGGGGCGTCTGATGACAGCACAGACCCAGCATTGCTGGGCGGTTGCTGGCACTATGGGGGCGCCGCGAGTCCAGTTGTCGCCCATCACCGACCGCTGAAGCCGTTGCCGTTGCTGGCAGGCATACGCCACGCCGACACGCGAACCGCCCACCATCACCCTGGTCGCGGACATGTAGTTGTGGAGCTGGTGTATTATGTCCCTTACGCCTGGTTCACGGAATGCCGGTGAAATCAATATCACGGATGATGTCATAATGGAACACGAATGTCGCCTGGTCAAGTGACAAAGCGACATGCCAGCTCCTCAGACCCTGTCTGTACCTGTCTATACGTGATTGCGCCTGTATGGACAGTCCGAAACATAGCTGAGGTTAAAGTCCTCTCTGTAAGACGTCAGTTAGCAATGCCCATGGATGCCCTAATGGTGAAACCCTGACATCTGTCTGTGTGGTACCATCTCTCGCTCATGCCCATGGCTGCTGTGTGTGGGTGCCACGTGCCGCAGACAACACATTGTATTCTGGTCAATGCCCACCGTATGCTGTCCATCACCTAGGGACAGTGGTGACAAGGTGTATTGGCAGGATAACTGTGCATGGATGGTGTCGACAGCTGTGTACTGTCAATTGGCTGACCAATGGCGGACCCTGGCATACCGCCCCTGTGCCACTACACCAATGTCATCAGTAGCAGTACCCACGGCACCTGACTCAGGTTCCCCTGCTAGATAACACCAGAGCAGCAACAGAACCTGTGGAAGGAAACAGGAAACACAGTTTACGTTTCACACTGCCAGCATGCACACATGCACAGGTGCACACATGCACACATGCACATGCACATGCACATGCACACATGCACACATGCACACATGCACAGGTGCACACATGCACATGCACACATGCACACATGCACACATGCACAGGCACACATGCACACATGCACACATGCACACATGCACACATGGTGCACATGCACATGCACACATGCACATGCACACATGCACACATGCACACATGCACACATGCACACATGCACAGGTGCACACATGCACACATGCACACATGCACACATGCACACATGCACACTTGCACACTTGCACACATGCACACATGCACACAGTTTCACACAATTGAACAGTACTCAGTATGCTGATATTGACACACAGACACAGACACACCTACATGCATACAAGGGGCACCACTAAGTGTGCCAAAAGGTACTATTACTACCAACATCTTTACAGGTAAAGTAAATAGACACTCACCAGCATGGATAGGCTGCAATGCAGTGATACCGAAGGTCCTGCAGACAGGAGGAAACTATCGTTAGTGGGCACAACTGTGCCAATGTTACTGAGTATGATACAGGTCAGGAGTACGACAGTCGCCTTTCAAAGGTCTGCAGCTAATATTGCGGATATCACACTTGCACATTATATACTATGGTGCAGCTACAAACAAAGGACACACCACACACATGCATTAACTACCAGTGTACACAACAGTCAACTACACATGTGACATATTACCTGCACGTTCAGTGTCCTGCTGCTGTGCGGCTCCAGCCTCCATCATGACGCATGTCTGCTGCTGTTGTTGTTGCAGGTGGACTGGAGCCACTACACTCAGGAGCAGTCCCTCCAGTCTGGTGAGTGGGGGATGTGTAGCCACCCCACCACCTGTGGCGACCTGTTGCCTGTGGATATCTGACAACATGTCTAATCAAATCACTGCAGTGATGTCGTACCTGCTCATATGTCCTATTATGCATGCCTATATCATTTACCCGACGGACAAGGTCCTGCCACAGTGCAGCCCTCACCTGTTGATTCCGGCTGGTGCGGGAAAAGAGTGTTGCATAGTCCCGCACCAGGCTCTGGTGTATCTCCTCATCCTCAGCCACGGAGTAGGTTGCATGTCTGGGTGGGCCATGTACCTGGGAATAAAGATAACTGGTATCAGCAATCTATGTTGGCAGACCTTGGCACACATACTACACATGCTACTTGACTGTCATGATACATCCATATCATCCTCAGGGGCACATGTAGGGCAGTTGAT